>NW_018164591.1:744870-767564 GCF_001263595.1 Phalaenopsis equestris
AATTGACCACCCTCGGTTAACTTGATTGATCGAACGTTTTCGGTCTAAGAGGTCGATTGATCACGTTTGATCGATTTGACCGGCATGCCACCTCTGGTCCAATCGGTCGATCGATCTCTCTTAGTCAACTTGATCGATTGATCGACTTTTTCGGTCTGAGAGGTCGATTGATCACATTTGATCGATTTGACCGGCGTGCCACCTCTGGTCCAATCGGTCGGTCGATCTCTCTTAGTCAACTTGATCGATTGATCGACCACACCCAACTAAATGATTACATTGTTTGTGTGCATTTTTGCCTTCCTTGTCTTGGAACATTCACTTCTTCATCTGCACAAGTACCATAATGTGCATCTTTGAGCGTATATCCCCATATGTTCATATCGAGCATTTGCTCCCCACTTGGGCGTAATATGCTTTGTGCACTCACTCCTTGACATTTTCAGATTTAATTTTGCACCATTTCACACATGTTTGCATTTACCTTTGCATGTCTTTGCATGTCTTCTTGCATTGCATCATGCTTGTTATGTCGTGCATGCTTGATATGTTCATGCTCATGTTCTTACATGCTCATGTGAAAACACTCACATATCCTGTGAGGGGTTTGCTTGCACATCTGTGCCCGTTGTATGACTCTTCTTAATGGGATTCGTACTACCTCACTTTCTATGGCATCATCTATATATGTCACGGGCATATCATGTCGTGCCACCTAGTACGAGTCACTTCTTAGCTTTTGAACCCGCAAAGCGCATAATTTGTATCCATGATTCTCACCTAGCATAGGTCATGTTTCTTAGCTCCTAAACTCACTTGGTGCATGAATCATATTACTCGACATCCACGGCTTCACTCGTGGTTTGTCATGTATGTGCCATTCATCATGAGCATGTCATGCATCAGATGTTCTTACTCATATGCATGAACATCTTTGACTGTTGCTCGGGCGAGGTGTAATCTCCCCTCGGGTGTCCTGTAACTGACACAATTAACCCATTTGCATGGTGCATTACATATTGTTTGTGCTTATTGTCTAATTATTGGGGCGAGGTGTAATTTCCTCCTCAGGGTGTCATGTACCCTAGGCAGCCAAGCATGCCATCATCTATGCATGATAGTCTGGTGTGTCTTGCATAAGCATTGTGCACTTTTGGAATGTTCTTCATTAGTATATTCCATCACATGCTTATGACAAACAATTGCTAATTTCGGTGTAGCCTAAGTATATCATTCACTATCACTCGTGATCACTCTTAACTCGATGGAGCAGTCACAATGCACCGGATCACTTTGTATGTTTGCATGTGCATTTCCCAATTATCTTGATGGAAAATCGTGCTCATTAGTTGAGTGACTTGTTGTTAGCCTTGATGATTTAATGAGCATTTCTTACGATGGCATCTCAACGAGTAATCCAAATTATTGTATCGCAATCATTACACGTATGTTTGTGCTAAGGTTTCAAGAGGTTTTATAAGTGCCACCTAGGATTTTCTTTCCTTAGAACCTATTTTAAAATTATAAAAATTTATATTTTTATTACTTATATACATTATATTCTAAAACCTATTTTGAAATTATTGCATTTATTGCTTAGGCCATATGTAAGGCCAATATTTTAAAAGCTTTTATTGGCATATAATGTGAATCTAATGGCGCCCCTTACAACTCTTAGATTTTTAGGATGGGACAGGGTTGGCGACCCCACCAAAAACATGCACCAGCCTTTCACCCACACTTTACGCACATACTTAGATGTATGTGACTAGACCACTTTATTTCTAGATGCTTACTAGAGTATGGCTAGGGTGTGGCTAAGTTTTTCATATGCCTTGGTTTTTGTTCCTTGATTTGCTCCTTAGCCATGAATTTTTGTGTGCTGCTTTGCGTGTTTACTGAGTTTGAAACTTGCACATTAGTGTATTTAGGGGTGGTCTTCTACAGGGTGCCTTGTCCAATAAGGGAAGAGCTGTCATGATTTACGTTAACGCCTTTTCTGGAGGTGATGTTAAGCTCTCTTCCCACCGAACATTTTCTATTTTGCATTGCATGAAATAACCCGTACTAACTCTTTTTTATAGACCGAGTCTTTCTTTTAAATTTTTATCATGTACTTTTTAGCGTTCTTAGGAAAAGTCTATATAAAAAAAATAAGGCACAAGCACGGGTTTTGAGATACTTGATACGTGGAACCTTATGGCGGGGACCAGGAGTAACTTGCTCGTGTCCCGTAGCTTTATTTTAAATCCATGTTGATGTATAAAATTAGGATCAGACATGTATATGTGGAGTCTGATCGCCTTTTTCTATTTTTTGGGATATGTTGCCGACCCAGTAACATCTGACCTATTATTATTTTATTTATTTGGCTTTCCTTACTTTCTGCAGTGTGTTACCCTTTTCACTTTCTTACTGATTATGATTTGTCTGGAAATCATGCGGAAATGCCATTTAGGCTCCCTAAGGACCACACATTTTTTTCTAACAAAATCCTAATAATAAATGATTAAGACTAATCAATATTTAGGATAAAAATATCTCAAATTTTTCAAAACCTACTTTTATTTTCTTGCATGACCTTTGGGTAAAATCTAAAATGCTTTGCATAACATTGACTCTAACTCAAGCCATCCCTAATATTGCCTTCACATTAGGATTTGTTAGCTAATTACACCATATTAGCATGTCTCGAGGAGATGTCCCTGTGCTTCTTCAGCTCGCCTAATTAAACATAAGATTTTTTTTAGGTGGTTATCTAGCACGCTTAGGGTTTTTTAGGCTTCTTCGACCCATACGAGGTATAAGTCTTTTGTGAGAGCGCCTCGGCTTTGTGTCCGTTCCTCTCTTTTCTTTTCACTCCAGTGACCTCCTTGTTGTTTACATGGCAGGTATAAGTCTCACCTCTACATGCTTTACCTACAAAGGGTCTTAAGACTTTGAGTTTTATTCTCTTGACCTTATGGCTATCGTGATTCTCTTGGACAATGCGATTCATGAATTACTGACAAGGGATCTTTGGTCAAGTTAGGTCGACTACCTTCATGACCAGGTGGACTTAGGGTCCTAATAGCTTGGGATGTCAGATCCATGATATCTTGACCCGACTATCTCTACCTGATTAGGATTTCTCTATCTTTCTATTTTTATAACCCCTTTGAGTCCTACCATTCCTTTAACATCTCGTTGATATCATCTCGTAGGCCCCGATTGCAGACATATCGCACTCGTCTCAGATATCGTGATTGATCTTGTATCCCCCCGGCTGGCTTGAAAGCATGGTGCAGACTTTATAAGATGATCTGGTTATTTCATAGGCCTTGACTGCCGAGAAGTGGCCATCCATATGAGACCGTGAGAGACCAATCTGCCTGTATGACTTTGCGTGAGCTTTGAAAGCATAGAGATACTCGTTTGAGATAACCATCCTTTGACACACCCATTTTTTTTCGTCACTTGAATATAAGCAGAAACCCTTTAATCGAGAGTATTCTTGGGCATCTCTCAAAATATAATTAACCTAATCAAAAGGATATCCCTTTGGGAGTTGACAAAAATATTATTTTTGGTTATCTGGTTACTTGAATAACTTATGTGGGTATTCTTTCACGGATATTCGATCAAAAGTGTTTCGATCCAAAGTGTTTCGATCCGATCCTATTTAGGCGTACACTCCTTACATATCACATGAGGTTTATCTCATATAAGCTTTCCATGATTCTTTTTAAATTTGCCTGTCTAATTTTTTTTATCTTATTTCCTTATTTTTCAATCTCTCTTTTCTGAATCGTTTCGGCGGCTCAAGTAAGAGGACTCTTTGGAAAAGGGAATCCTAAGACGATCATTTGAAAAAATGGTGACTTTGATTAAAAAGAGCCAAAAACAGTAGGTCGAGTCTTTTTTTGGATTCTCTTATGTATTTTATTTAGAGTTCATAGGTTGGAGCCTGTATCGAAAATAAAGTATGAACACAGGTTCTAAGGTGCTTGATTTGCAGAACCATATGACAATGACCAGGAGCAGTATGTCTTTGACTCATACATTAGTTTCAAGTTGATTTTATTGTATAAACATTAGGATCTGACATGTATATGCAGAGCCTACCTAATTTTATCTTTCTGGAGTATATTGTTGACTCAGCGGTGTCGACCTGTTATTTATTTCAATCATGTGGTATGTTTATTTTGTGCTTAGTGTTGAAATTATCTCTTTCTTGTAATTATAGTTTGTCTGGGTTCTTCGCATTTAGGCTTAGGCTCTTTAGAATAAAAATTATTTATACAAAATTTTAATAATAAAAATTTTATCTTAATCAAATTTTAGGATTAAAATTGTATCAATTTAAAACTAAGCATTTTATTTCATGCTTTACTTATCTTGTATTGTCTTTGGGCCGCATTTAAAATGGTTCCACATTTATGAATTTATCCCAAGTCATGATAATAAGGCCTCCACATTAAGAACCTTGCTAGATAATGCATCATATCTACATATCATGAGTAGGAGTTCTTTTGATCCTCCAATCTGACTAGCCAAACATAAATTTCTACGCTTAGGAGGTTGTCTAGAGTGATTAAAATGCTAGAGGTTCCCTGACTTTGATGAGGTGTAAGTTCTTTGTGCATAACATTTCTTTGCTCTTTCATTCCAGAGGCTTGTTGTCCACTTTCTTGTCAGGAATAAGTCCCATTTACGCGAATTAAGTCCCTTTTACATGAATTCCATCCAAATAGGGATCGTAAGGGATTAAAAAGTCTCTTTCTCTTGTCTTTAGGGCTACCGATATTTTTTGGATGACACCACATGGGTTGCTGACAAGAGATATCTGGTCTGGTTAGGAAGACTGAGAGTCTTAATATCTTGGGATGATGAATCCATGGAATACTGACCCGACTATCTATATCTGCTTAACATTTTCTTATGCGTTTATTGATATATCCCTTTTGAAGCTCGGTATGACTTTGAAGCATTGGATGATCCTATTTGAGATGACCATGTCATTCCTTGATATTTTCATTCACTAGTTATCACAAAATATAAGTGGTGTTCCTTTAATCGAAGTATTCTTGAGCATCTCTTGATACAATTAACCAAAGGGACACATTTATTTGAGAGTTGCTATTGGCCCCATAACAAAAATATAAGTTTTCGCTCTCTGGTTATATGCAGTTAATTATATAGGATATTCTTTGTGAATATGCTTTTAAAGTGCTTGTACCTGGTCTCTTTTGGGCATACACTTTTGTCTATCACATGAAGGTTATCTTATATAAATTCTCCCTATTTTTCTTAATTTATTTGTCTAGTTTCATCCCATTTTCTCCCTTTCCAAATTATTTTCTTTCTTTGAATTATTTTTATGATATAAGATAAAATATTATTTGGTAAAGAGAATTATATGACGACAATTAGAAAAACTCGTTATTCTGAGTTCAAAAAAGAACCAAGATAGTTGCGATTAAGAAAATTGACAATATTTTTGAAAATCACATTGATGTACTTCAAATACTATGGGATGTGAAACTTCTCTGTCACCTTCATCATGAGAATGTCATTGCATTAAAGGATTTTATGATGCCACCTCATTAGAAATTTAGTGATGTTTACCCAGTCTACGGACTCATGGATTGTGACTTGCATCAAATTATCATATCTCCTCAAGCCAAACCAGAGTCATGACAAATCTTAAATACCTTGATTCTGTACTGCATCGAGACCTAAAACCTGAAAACCTATTGATCAACGCGAACTATGTCCTCAAGATTTGTCATGACTTTGGTCTGGCTTGAAAATGCAACGAGAAAGGACAGTTCATGACTGAGTATGTTGTCACCCGTTGGTGTTGAATCCACGAGCTTCTTATTTGTTGCGATAATTATGAAGAATCAATTGACATATGGCATGAGGGCTGCATCTTCGCCAATTTACTCGGCCGTGAACCTATTTTAACCTGATCTAAATGCCCGAACTAGCTCAAGCTCATTGTAAATGTCTTGAAATATACCTAATATTTTTTCTTGAGTATTTTTTCTTTTTATTTTATTTTTTTTTTTTTGTAAAAGAAATCCCCTATATCATAAAGGATAGAGTTCTACCCAATATTTCAAATCCAAAAATCAAAGTATTTAATAAATAAAATATGAATTCAACTTCTAATAGCTTGAGAAAAGTTTTTATCTTTATTTTTAAGTCACCATACCTACTGTCAGTCGGTTAATAGAGTTAGAGCAATATAACAAAAGATATAGGGCTCAGGCTAGGGAAGGCGGAGATACAAGTTTCCTATTGGATAAAACATTTTGGTGGGCTAGTCATCAGAAATCCTTGCATTTACGTCCGGTAGGATTTTTGATGATCAGGGCCCCTGAACGCTCTGTAACAAATTTCATAGGTATAATTAGTGGCTCGACGGTTGGATTTTCTTACCATTGTCAAAGCCAATGATTACTCCTTCAAAACTACTAGCTTGTCTCTTGCGTCGATAAACCCGTCCATGATTATCTATTTTCTTGTAGTATTAGCTAATATATTAATGCCAATGAGCTATATTTTATCATGACCGCATATGAAAGGAGGCTAAAAATTTCTCTTATGAAGGAAAGAGTTGTAATGTGTATTTATAAGACTTTTAAGATGTTGGCATCCATATAAATGGATATTCCAAATCTAATTATCTTCATGAAGCACTAACTTTTTCTAAATTTTTTTTTTTTTAATTTGAAATATTGCATAATTTTATACCGCGAGTCGTCAAAGTGAGCAAAGAATATCATAAAATTTAAATTAATTTTAAAATAAGTAAATTCCTTTTAATAGAATTCATTATTAATTAATTTGAACATGCATGCATGATAGAAATGAAAAAAAAATATTATGATAAATATCTGATAAAGTAGAGATAATATATGACAGTTATTTATACTAGAGACTAGGTGGTCTACAACTCGTAAGATTTATTTTGAGAATCTACAGTAATGGTATTACTTGTACATTTTAGATGGGTGGACAAATCAATTAAAACGAAGTATGAGATATCAAGATATGATTGGTTAAAAGTTGTTTAAAAGATTTATACACAAGTGCTAACATGTTCTGTACAATTATGGGAGAATGGATGAAAGAGGATTAAAAACATTAACTTCATATTGTTTGTAAAATGCTAATTAAGAATCCAAAACTCCCACCGTATTTGTGGAGTACTCTGGATTGTTGGATATATATTTCAAATAAAAATAAGAGCACTCCTACTCTCACACATTAAAGAGATGCTTTCATGCATATTGTTAGAGTTATTAGGATTATTCATTATCATATAATTATGAGAACACGAGTCATTAGTTTATATATAGTAGAAATTTATAATCAGTATTGCTATAATAATCTTTTCATTATCATATAGATGAAGTTCAATATCTTCCATAATTTTCTTAGAAGTTGTTTCAAAAGTTAAATAAGAAGAATTGCAAAAAGTTTTTTTGATGATTGGATTCCTTCTACGTATATTAGTTGTGTGTTTGTCCTGTTACTTTTTCTAGATTTTATTTTGTCCCACATTCTTTATTCCATAGATTTCACGAATTTGTTAGATTATTTGTGACCATTTTTATCTCCGTACATGGATCAGTTTTACCAAGTATTTTTTCTTTCTAGTTTGATTTTAATTCATTGTTGCCATTTGAATCTTGTTTTATATACAATTATTTTGCTGGTCATGCCTAAAACTTGGGAATGAGTCAAAAATATCATGAATATAAGTTATAAAGATTATGTAAAAATTAGGTTAGATCTTATTCAACACATATCAAGGGTGAATAGAGAATAAATTTACAATGTTGTCTCAATTTGTTGGGACACTCCTATTATTGATATTGATAATTATGGTCATAATGACTCTTGCAGATGATGAAATCTTATAAATTCTTGGGTCTAAATTCATTCATCCTTGCGAAAATCATCCAATTGTACATTGCTCTCAGTATTCTGATATTCAAAAAAGCCTCTATATCTTTGGTGTTTATCTAATAATTAATTAGTTGTTGTATATTAATTAATACCGTAGTTCATCAGAAATAATCTATAGCCATTTCTCTTATAAATATCAGTTTGTACCTGTAGTCTTCAGAGATAAGGAGAAATCCTATTGTTGCACGATAATTGGTCAGACCAACCCAACTGTGACTACAATTATAAAAAGCACGCATTATTTGATATGTACTTGTGTAGGAACAAATAATAAATTCCAACTTGAATTTTCCTTCTGGTTTTTTATGTTTTTATAAAACACGACTCTGACATCAATATTGAACTTACGTTTTCATAACGATGGGATAACTATTCAAAAATATTTCCTTAGAAGCCATATTTTTGTGCAAAATGCTATAATGATTGTGAAAACAAGGTATGCATTTGGAACTCTTAATTCTTGCTTTTTTTTCCTTAAGTATCAAATTTGCTAATACACATTACGCAGATGCCTTAGATGCCAATAATCTTAATGATTTACATGCATTGATTTACTTTTTGGATTAGGTAGCAAAACATGCATGGATAAAAAGAATAGCACTTGTATGGGATATGAGATATTTTTTCTTTTTTTGCCAGGCATCATTTTTTTTAAATGATCAATTACTTTTAAGAAATGATAAAACACGGATTTTGCTGATCATATTCGATGGTATATGCCGGAAATATATGTATTACCATCGGTTCTTGATAAAAGCGATGACTATCCCACGGGTCTAGGGCCACCACTTTTATGATGTTCAGAAATTCAACTTTCACATGCATGATATAGGGCCAAATGTTTGTCTTGGCGGGTGAGAGGGAGAGGATCCCTCCCCTTCTCTCCTCCTATTAGGCGTCCACAGGTGCAGACACCGCACCTAATAATTTTTCCAATTTAAGGTAGTGACCGAGAGATAGGGAGAGACAATGAGTTTTAGGGCATCGTGAAGGAAGTCGCCTTTCCTCATCTTGACCCACTTCTTGTTTTTCTTTCACACTTGGCCGCCAAATCCTTTGGCCGAAGAATTCTTGACTTCTATTTACTTCTTCAACTAAGAAGCCACCTCCTGCCTCTCTTTTTTCTCTTGACAGCGGTTGCCGACCAGTTCGATTGATATCAAGTTCTCACCTCTCCTATACTTCATTTGATTTTTCATCCAACACTGAGCCTTATCACATCCCTTAATAAGAAACCCATGACAGAAAGACATGTTTATTTATGTATTTATTGTTATTATTATTATTATCCTTGATATGTTATTAAGTATTTTGACTAATGCATGGGATAATTAAGTTGGGTTGATCGTAGATATTTTTGATAACCAAGTAGTTTTAATATTTTAATTTAGCTTGTTTGCAAATTAACTATTCTTATTATTATATAGGACCTTCTGATGAAACCTTATTTGCAATCATGGCTCTCAATTAATTTGGGATTGGTGCATCTCTTCATCTCGAGTCAAAGAACTATTATTTTTACAGAATAAAGATACCCTTTGTTATTAGGGACTTTATAATTTTTGTTTGTATTAGATTCCTAAATACATTGTAATTATTTTTCCTAATTTTTGTGTTTTATTTATGTTACTACACACATATTATAGGATTTTCTTTTGCTCATCAAGTGAATGTGTCTGTTTTGAATTATCGCCGGATAAGTTCTTAGAAATTAGGTTTTTTTTTTTGTTTTTTTTTTGCAGTAAGTGTTTATTTTTTGTTACAAGTATGTGAGATAAGGTACCATTATGATTCCCAATTGTAATAGATTTCTTTTATGTTTATCTTGGCTAAAATATTAATAGTATTGATCATATTACTTATATAACATTTACCGAAGAATCACAAATATATATTTATTTTTAGTGTTGTGTGGATCGACAAACCCTTTCAAATCTTAACTAGTCGAATTGTTGGCATCATAGAGTGATGACTCTATAGAAAATTATTGGATTTTTATGGATTTGCATTTATCTTTCTGGCTTCAGGGTGTTTGACAAGTGACTATAGATACATATAAATGGAAACGTAATTGAATAATAAAATAATTGTTGATGGGATTGTGAATGATTGCATTGGAATATGTAAAATTGATTGTTATTTATTACATTTTCTTCAACATTAATTCTGGGCATGTCATATTAAATTCATGCTCTATATTATCATTAAGATTTGATGATAATTTTGATATATCGTTCTCTTGATGGTATATATATAAATATACAATCATCTACTTTTGATTATTCATATTGAATGTCCCAATACATTACCATTTATGCTTCAATTTATTAAAGTCATTTTTTACTATTTTTTATAGTAGGTTGTACTAGTTTGTTTGGTAGAATATCGCCTTTAAGCAGTAGGATGTTTTTTATATTTTAATTTATTTTCCGGTTATTATTTTCAGCTTGAGTTTGTATCACATTTCAATTCTTTGAGTTTGTCTCTTGTTATTCATTTAGTTGCATCTTTCATTAACACTCATTGTCTAATGGAATAAAGTTTGTGTTTTTCTACTTATTTTTGTCTTTGTTTCTACCTTTTTTTCTTTCTTTTGTATGTGCAAAACTGTCATATTATTTCATGATGTCCTATATTGTCGACGTGTACTACAATTCAGACTATGAAAGTGATACACACATGCGTGCTTTATTTGTCTAATGTTGAAAATGTTTTTTCTACTTAGTCTATTATGGAGGCTATATTTGATATCTAACCTTAATTAGATCTGACTGGCCAAATAACATATGATTTAAAGATTTCTCTCATAAATATTTGTTTTCTTGAATGGCGCATGTTAAAATTTTTTTTGTTCTTATTATATTACTTTAAAAAATCACTTAACATTTTTTGTTTGGGGGTTTGTTACTGCTAGACTTGGCTGATTACAATGTTACACCCAATGCTAAACTTTTCTTATTTCTTAAACATACTCTTAATCAAGTTCTCCAACCTTCTAATTCATCACCTATATATATATATATATATATATATATATATGTATATGCCAGTTTATCATATATGTTCTTAAACATACTCTTAATCAAGTTCTCCAACCTTCTAATTCATCACCTATATATATATATATATATATATATATATATGTATATGCCAGTTGATCATATATGATGGAAGAGAAACGATGGGTTTGTCAATGCTTTCTCTATTTTACACTATTTTAGGGATAACAAGTGGTTCTAGTGTTTGGAGATGATTGCCCTTGTTTGGGTTTGCTTGTGCCGGTCTAATGGGCTTTGGGCAAGACAATTCATGCTCAACCCAGATCGTTGTCAGTGAGCCTAAGAACTGACACTACATGGATGCTCCACCTATAAATCTCTCTTTGATCTGTGCCGATTCTCATGCATGTTGTGTTAGTGCCATTCATATATCTTACTCTATTTTTATTTAAGAGAAATGAAGGTTAGTTACATGCCACCAAATTTTTATATATTTACATATATATTACATCTAAACATCAATTTATAATGTTATATGTACCACTTTTTTTATGAATGAAAATATTTTTTTTTCACTTTTTAAATATTTAAAAAGTGTTATTATTGATGTGATAATAAAGATTTGGGTGGTGTAAGTGTAAAAAATTATAGTTTAGGTGTTAGATATGTAAATACATAGGAGTTGGGTAAATGCTCCCTAGATTTTATGTTCATAATTTAGAAACACTTTGAGCTGATTTTTTAAATGTACATTATTCTTCTTTATTATTGTTGGATTCTAAGTTGTCTTTTATAAACACAGTCTGAAAATTTGGGGATCGAGTGAAGAAGAAGGAAAGAGAGAGTATAGCCCGTTAGGGGTTGCCTGTTGAGAGAGCCTAAGTTGTCTTTTATAAACACAGTTTGAAAATTTGGGGATCGAGTGAAGATGAAGGAAAGAGAAAGAGTATAGCCCGTTAGGGGTTGCCTGTTGAGAGAGTCGGTGAAATGTCCTTTTATTCATATTTTCTTCCTTTTATTTTTAAATATGTATTTTGTACAAATACATAAATGATGGAATGATTATAAAAATTGCTTTTAATATAGTGAATACTCTCATTAATCGTATGAATTTTATATCATATATGTATTACAATTTAAATTTTAACATGACGATAAATGGTTGACCAACTTGTTTGAATTCAGCCGACTAAAGCGACCGAGTTAGTGGTGACCGAGCTAAGGATTGATCTGTCGAGGCGCCCGTTCGAATGTAAACTTCGTCCGTCACAGTAAAGGCGGGTTGATTGGTCAATCAAAACCAATAATTTCTGCTTTTGCATCCGGGACTATAGGTGTGACCTGACGCTTGAATCCCTTGGCGCAATGTGTCAGTTGATTCCGACCGTGCAGTAGGATACGTAGGACACCTTGGTTGTTTGGTCGTCATTTATGTCGTTCGTATGCTTTGAGATTTGTGCTGATGGTTGTGGTGTATATATATTAGTTCCCCAAATTTTTCTGTTTGTTGGAAGTGACAACTACGATAAGGGCATGTAAATTATTAGTATTCAATGATACTAAAATCAAGAAAGTCAATTTAATAATCAATCTACCTCAGATTTAGTGCCTAATGTGCTCTATAAATAGAGTCATAGACTTGACATTGCATCAGTTGTCGATATTTTTCTCTGATCAACCGATTTGAATCATAGCCGAATATTTAAGGTAACTCTATGTAGACTCCAAGATTATAGCGAAGATGGGCTATTGGCCTTCAGCTCCTCTAAAGGGAGTCAAGGTCAGGAAGGAAAAGCGCTCGAGGACTGAACCTGTACTGGCTGATCAAGTCGGCTCATCTGAGCACCCTGAGTGGCAAGTGTCGAAAGTTCCTCGTCGGGAGAGTATGATTCTTGAGCCGGGCGTTGGTGTGGACTTTGAAGGCCAGTAGGCCGTGTTTACCGAGGGCGCTGTGGGGGGGGCGCAGAAGGTTTGGAGAGAAGGGAGATTAGTATCCCCCTTCAGTCGTTGTTGTCAGAAGGTGAAGGCACCTCGTAGTAGAGGGAGGGGGGAAATTTTTGGAGACCATCTCTTCTTTGGACCGATTTATAAATACATGATAAACTTTTTTTTTTTGTGTATGTCGTCAATTTTTAAGGGTTCCTTGACACTTTTCATATGCAGATACATTGGCTGAGTCAGAGGGACACCAGGACTGCGGGAAGCCGAAAGATGTTGTGGAGTTTGTTGTTGTCATGGTTGGTCTGCAGGTCGAGCTTACAAGAGCCATGCCGACAACCATTCCAGGAGAATACCAGCCGTCTGCTCCTTTGCCCGCCCCTGATGTTGGTCAAGGGTGAAAGGAGCATTGGTCGCCTCCCCTTGGGGCTGTGGGACAACAAACAGGACGGGTCGGGCCCTCAGTGGCGAGGGTGGTTCATCAGAGGGATCGGCTGGAGGCCTGGTCATCAATCACCAACGGAAGGTCTCAGTCCCTTACGGTTCCTAGGCTTGGTCGTGGCGGCCTTGCATGCGGAGATTGATGCTTTGCGAGATGGCGTGGTCAAGGTGTTGCGTGAACAGGGAGTGCTTCGTGAGTTAACTGGCTTATCCAAATTCCATCACAAGGCCGACCAGATGGAACAACCTAGAATAAGAGGGGCGATGGTCCTCCGAAGGCTGACTCATAAAGGGTACACCCTGCATGAGACCTTGGAAGACCCGCTCATAAAACATTTTATTTTAGACATGTAATAATATTATTTGAAAAATGAAAAGGCATTTGAATAAATTTGAAAAGACATTTGGTAAATTACTCATCCTTGTGTGATATTTCGTTTTTCAAGTCCGCTCTATTAGTAGGGCATGAGAACGTTGTTTCTTTCTTTATGCATTCTAGTTTCTGCATCTGAGTTTTTTGTTTTTCATCTTTTCTCGTCTCACCCTTTCAATAGCCTTTGGTTCTCTTGAATTGCCCTGAACTACTCTCCCATCCTTTTTGGCTCTATGAAGGGTGTTGTTCCTTTTTTCTTAACGAAGAACGAATGAAGGAGTTGGAGATGATGTATGTTATGACCCTTCATAAGTTGTTAGGTTCGGCGCGGGTGACGAACATTCTAGGTAATGATCTAGTTTTTTATCAAGGTCAGTTTAAATACGACATTATGTTGCCTCTGTGTACTGAGCTATGTAGTATCTTTAGCACGTATGGGGTTATTCCGATACAAGTAATGTCAAACTCCATAGCTGTGATAATGTCGATCATTCTTTTTTGTTGGTGGGAGCGTATCCAGTGGAACATCGACCTTTTTAAATATTTTTTTCTCGTTTAAGGTCAATAGGGAGGGCTTTGACATATTCTTAGCGGGAAAAGAGCTCCACTCGATAGGGGTGGAGATCAAATAAAGGATTGGAAGAAAAAGTTCTTGGATGGATCTTGCTTTGATAGTTGGGGGATTCGACATGAGTTGACAGGATGTTCGGTGTCCAAGCTGAAGTTTCTCTCGGAGAGCATGGATGTTGTCAGGGAGATGTTGACCGACCGTCATTTGTCAGTCCCGTAATACATCGCAGAGGCAATGGTTGCTCGTGCCTTGGTGGGTAAGATGACGCAAGTGTTGTGTCGTGATTCAGTTATTTTTGAAGGTATTTGAGCGAGGGAGGCGAAGGAAAGCTGGTTGCTAAGCGCCAGATGCAGAACTGTCCCCCAGAGTCAGGTAATCTTATAGGAGATGAGGATCTACTCCTTTATAATGTTGCTGTGAAATATCTTGTCTCTGTGTCTACTCATAGTGTTGCTATTCAGGACCAGGTTACTAGCGAGTTCATTGATATCAGTTGAAAACATTATTTTCAATTTATTAATGCAGGGGAAGGCCAACGGAAGATTCAAATGACATTACATGGTCAGTTGGGTCGGTCCTCCCTTTATGAGAATCCATGCAAGGGATCCTCAACTTTGGCGGAGTTATCGCCTCTTTGATTTGGCGCTCCTCCTGTGAGTGGTCGGACAGGCACTCGTATCCGCTCTTTCTATCTTCTGTTCGCTCGTGCAAATGCACCATTGTGAGTGTGATAGAACTCGCTTTGTCCCTCTGCCCGCCAGTCGTTGACTTGATTGTCCTGAGCAGGCAGGTTCGCTAGTGGGGGCGTTCAAGGACGGATCCCCTCGGATTCCGCCTCCAAACGGGGCGGTTGGTCATTCCTCTGAGTGATTGTTATCGGGAGGATCTCGAATTGCTCCATCATGGGGGTCATTTAGGCTTGTAAGCTCTGGACCTGTGTATAGACATCTGGTTGTGTAGCCTCTCTTTTGGGTTCCATGTGTGCTATCTCCCTTTGGTTGGTTTCTCCTTTGTAGTCTCTCCCACTTTTTGTCTGTGGCATATCGTTGCTCACCATACCACCTTTTAGGATGTTGAATCTTAAATTGTTCATTGTGAACACGCCTTGAGAGTTTGTGGATCAAGTGAAAGAGATGAAAAGAGAAATATGGAGTATAGTCTGTCAGGGGTTGCCTATTGAGAGAGTCGGTGAAAGGTCCTTGTATTCTTGTTTTTTCCTCTTATTTATAGAGCTTTATTTTATACAAATATTGAAATGAGGGACTAGTTACGGAAACAACTACTAATACAGTGGATGTTCTCATTAATCGTATGGATATGTATTACAAGTTGAATTTTAACAAGGCGGTAATTGGTCAGTTGAATTACTTGAATTTAGCCAACTGAAGCGACCACCTGAGTGACGATCGAGCGATGAATTTGTCGGCCGAGATGCCCGGTCGAATGCAGACTTCGTTCGCCGCGGTAAAGGCAGGTCGATCAATCAATCACAATCAAGAAAACTGGCCTTCACTTCAACGCAATGTGTCGGTTGATTCTATCCATGCAATATCTTGTGATAGGATGCCTTTGTCGTCTGGTCGTTCAATTACTTTGAGCTTTGTGTTGAAAGTTGTGGTGTATACAATTATATATTGGGTTTAGGCCCTGACTTTCTAACTATTAAAATATAATACAATTTAATGCTAGTTTTAAAATAATCACATTTTGACATCTAACACGTTTGATATTTATTTTTATATCTCCTTTGTCTCATAATCAATACATGAAAAGATGTATTTTATTTTTAAAAATAGTGAAGGTGACATCTTTGATGTGGTGTTATATATTTGAGTGGTATACATGTAAATAAAATATTTTGACGTTACATATACATGAATACATAAGTATTATATATATATATATATATATGTTACAAACTACACTAGAAATTATGTAACCAAACTGCCCCCCGGCTACAAATGGATAAATGATAGTTTATACATGCACATAATTTGACAATGGAAGTACTAACAATAATGATAGCGTGATCTAGTCCTACTTGGTCCATTTATTAATGTTGTTGATGTACCTCCATTATTGAGCTAAACATTCATCGAACTGACTTCTATCGTACCTACAAGTCCATAAATCATTTCAATAATAATATTACAATTTTCAATTTGTAGAAGAAATCGTACGCCACCCGCATTGAGAATGTTTATTGCGATTTAATTAGGGAGTTGGAATAAAGTTATGTTATTTACATATCCATCATCTAAATTTATAATTAAAATAGTAATAAAAGACTTAATTTATGTATGAAAAAGTGTATTTATTTTTAAAATTAAAATAGTAATATTTGTTATGTGATATAAAAGACTTAATTATATAGATATAAAAAATAAAGTTTAGATGTTAATTCATTCTGTAACCATAAATTGACATTTTCCTCAATTTAGTACAGTTTGATACTAAGTTGATATTTAATTAATTAAATATTTAATTAGTACATTGTTTATACATGATACATCTAATGTTTTAATTTTAAAATTTACGTAATTAGACTCAATTTCTTAACATCACAATATATGATGTGATTATGATACTAAACTATTATATATATAGTTTTATATTTAGGATTTCTAAAAAGATAAAAGTTATTTGATATGTTTGTGAATTTCCTCTTTAGAAATATAATAGTGTTCATGTTATGATCACACAAAAGTGCGGCTTTGATCATTTATTTATTATGTATTTGATTTGCGTGTTTATTTCAAGAAGAAATTTTAATGTTTATTTATTACAAAATTTAAAAACATATGATAAAAAAGAAAAAAATAATAAAAAACTTTTTGATTAAAGAGTGAGATATTTATATATAAAAAAAATATGCGATGATTATTTTTATTGTATGTTGTAAGATGGTGGTGGTCGAATAATTATTTAGTGTCTTAGTATTGCATGAATGTCCAACATATCGGTAATTAACGTGATAGATTGGGGCCTAAGAAGTATTTAGGTAGTTGTAAACATTTTATTTTTTTATTTCTTTTTGGAAAACAAAAAAACAAGTACAAAATAGAAATAGGAAATGACAGAAATTTTCAAATTCTTAAAAGTATTTAAACTTAAATTATCTTAAAGTTAGAAAATTTTGACTCATTACCCTGACAAGAACATTTTATTTTTTATTTTTTTTTGGAAAACAAAGAACAAGAAAACGATGGTAGATAATAGAAATAGGAAATGACAGAAAATTTCAAATTCTTAAAAGTATTTAAACTTAAATTATTTTAAAGTTAGAAAATTTTGACTCATTACCCTGACAACGGTGAAAAAAATTTAATGCTAGAAATTGCTGCAAGGCAAGTTAGGCAATCGTGTAAAAATGTGTTGATCGAGCAATATATGGATAATGAATTTTTATATCGATCTCATGAGAAAAGTTGTCAAAATATTCCTAACAGGGGAAGCTCTAGTTTATTGAACCTCTTAATCTAGTTTGAATAATAAAATGTAAATAAAATTAAAAGTTCTAAAATTAAAAAAGGTGGAATTAGATTAAGTTTTGTGAAGTTTTTTAAAGATGAAAAGATCATACTTCCGTGACACCAGTCTAGTTTTTTCTTGATATTTTTCTTATGAAACTCACACAATGGTTGACAACAAGGACATGTCATTCTTAGCCTATGTCTAGGTCACAAGAAGAGTTGGAAACCATATTACAGGTATAAGAGACCCAATCATGGATCGTTTTTTAAGAATCCTTTAGTCTCTTATCTATGTTGCGATGTCCTAATGGCAATGTCTATTTAACCAAGGTTTGTGTTATCCTTTTTATTTTTCTAGGTGACAAATAAAAGTCCTAAATCATAAATAATCTTAATTTTCTTCTAGGCGATGATACTGAACACTCAAACCTAAGCCACTCGGTCATTGCAATACACGGTGATCCTCTCAACATAATGCAAGTTTTTGTATATCTTCCTCATACAATTGCACTCAATCTCTTCCCACAAGTTCTTCAAACTCAGAAGAACCAACATTTTGAATCTTCTTCAAGGATAACCATTGGAGAAAACCTTAAGGCAGACAAAGACTCTATTAAAACCTTAAGAGAAGTAAGCTCCACATTGTCCAAGAGTCCTCAAGGTCATGCCCAAGCTCTCCTTATATAACCCTTGCCAATTTTTACCTTGAAATTTCTTACAAAAACAACATGGTCGGGCCGCTGTGTGACAACATCATAGTCGGTGTGGCCACACCAAAGGCTAGTATAACGACGACTGAACAACAGTAAGCTCGGTTTAATTATGTCGTATTCTGGCGTGGTTATGTCGGTCTAACTCCTTAGCTTGCTTCATGTTTCAGCTTTGTGAAGTATGTTACACTTATAGCCTACAAAATACCACGAAAAGACCTTTCACAAGCATAAAATTATGATAAATAATAAATAAAATATGATATTTAAAATAGTAAAATCGCTTAAATTTACATCATATCACAACATTATAGGAGAATTGAGATAGTAACATCATCAAACAATGTCCAATCTCGAAGGTAAGAAAAGATGGGATCCATCCAAGAAGGTGCTTTATGCTCGTCGATAGACTATATCACCCAAGGGCCTTAGAAATTGGGAAAATATTTCTTTTTGATGCACCTTCTATCAAAGAGGTCTCAAGTTGTTAGGGTTATGAACTTGGAGAGGGCATCAACTCGAATGTTCTACTTTTGAGGTCTGTGGATGATTTGCTACTTTTTTATCTGAGATGGACGTATCTTTACTAGAATGAGATAATGTACCAGTTCAGAGCTTTGGGCATCAAAGTCCCCTTCTACTTGGAAAGTGATGAGCTAAGAGTATTTGTAGATGATCGAGTTTCACACTTCAAAGTCAACATGGACTTTCAATTGGGTGACTAGGGCTTCCTACTCGACGATGTTATTGGTGGATAGAAATTTCAAGCAGTGCCCGTACTCTAAGATATCTTGCTTTAGGGAGACGATCATTTTTTTAGAACTAGCTCCGGATCTTTTGGATGAGCCGTCATCAAATATGGTCTATTGCGATAGGTACGATGGATTTAAACATAGAACCGACTAGTACTTGCGATTTGATGTTTGGTCGGGGTAGATTGCTAATGTTGAAATCTTCTAATTCCACTGACCATTTGATAAACCTTCTATATGCTTTTGGCCTTTGCAGAATGGGAAGCTACATGTTGACGCCAATAATGTGGGCATGGCAGTGCGAATGTAGCCTTCATGTTGAAAACACTAAAGCTAACATAGTTGTCCGCCAATGGGTAATGACTCTCTGTGTCAAAGAAAATCTTGCCGACATAATAGACAAGCCACTGAATAAACTTTTCCTCTGTTACTAAAATAGATCTTATTGCATTAAGTGAATTATCCAGTTAGATATACAACATCTCTTCTTGGACTTGCTTCGAAAGGAGGGGTGTCAAGGAAAAGTATGCATTAAGCTGCTCAAAAGCGGTCTGACATTCATCTGTTCACTAGAAACTAACATTTTGAATGCCTCTCAGTAGCTTGAAGAATGACAGCTAGTTATCTCAGAGCGAGCCATGAAGCGGGACAACGACGATTATCCATCTATTTAGGTGTTGCACTTCCTTGATGTTCCTCAAGGGCCCTATGACACTTAGTGCTTTGATTATCTTAGGATGCAACTTGATCACATGATGTGTGAACTTAAGCCTCGAAGATTTCTTTGATGTGACCCCAAAGGTACATTTGGTTGGGTTGAGGTGTATGTTGTAGCGGCGAAGACGTTGGAAGCATTCCTCCAAATGAGAGAAGTGTTTGGACACACCCAGGATTTTATAAGAATATCGACATACTCCTCATTATATGACCGAGGAGATCTTTGAAGACCTTGTTCATGAGGCGTTGGTAGGTCGAGCCAACATTCTTCAGTTTAAACAACATGACTTAATAGTAATGTAAGCCTTTGTTTCATTTGGAAGTAGGTGGCCTCCCCATCCTTTAGTTTCATCTATATTTAGTTGTACCACAAGTGTGCATCTAAGAAGCTGAGTATCTAGTGTTCTGATACAGTGCACAGTCGGAGAAAGTTATCCTTCAAACAAACCTTATTCAGGTCAGTGCATTCAACTCACATCCTCCAAGCTCTGCTAGCCTTTTTAACCATCATGACGTTCGCCAGTCATGTGGTGTTGTGCACCTCCTGTATAAACCTTGCTTCCAGAAGCTTATTGACATCTTATTCAAATGATTGCAGGCAATTCAAAGCAAAGTTTTTTTTATTCTGGATGATTGACTTGAAGGTCGGATCTACCTTTAAGGAGTGCATGATTATCAATGGATCAACTCCAGGCATATCGGTTGGGGTCCAATCAAAGTTTTCTTGGCTCTTAAGATCTATGTACTGTGACATTTGTACAATAGAGAGTAGGGAACCAAAGTGCATCGTTTGTGGGGGATGATGACCCGATAGTGTAATGCAGATCAAGTATTTTATGTGAAAATTTCATCGGGATGTGTCTTCATCTTGGAGATCAAAGTTTTTGATGCTAATTGTCATTGATAAAAGGGTTGTGCTTTCTTATGGTAGTACGATTGTGCTATCTATTGATCTCCATGCACAACACCAATCCCAATCGGACTTGGGAACTTAAGTTTAAGGTTTGGCGTAGAAGTCATGATGCCAAAAATGGACTGGAGAGGTCTCCCGAAGATGGCTTTGTAAGTTAATCCCAACTTAAATACGCGAACTAGATGGAATAAGTCATTTGTTGAATAAATTCTCAAAATATGATAATAATATTGATCATTCCTTTGATCTTTTTGATCGATTATCCAACCCATATAATGACCCAGATAGGCATTGAAGTTTCTCTCTAATCAACCCTAGATTAATGAAGGTTGAGTTGAACAATATGTCGACAGAGTTGCCATTATCAATAAGAATCTTCTTCAAATCGTAGCAAGGTTCTCCAACTCCTACATTGATGATGAGAGAGCCTTGGTATGGGGCTTGAACTCCCTCGAGGTCAGAATCATCAAATTTGATGAGCTCGAAGCGTAGTTTTTTTACACGGGTTCTTTAGGTACGATAATGAGGAATTGATGAGATAATAATGGATCTCTAATGATTATTTGAATTTTTCTAACTATTTGGTGACTCCCATGTTGTTGCTTTTGCATTTGTTGTCCCCTAATGGAAGCATTATTTATATCAGTTGGTTTATTTTCACAAATTAAACCTTCTTCGAGGTGTACAATTACACGATGTTTAGGGCAATGAACTGCTATGTAGGGCGCCCCATTGCTCCGTAACGTTGGTCTTTACTACACAGTGATTTATTACTCCACGTTGTTGGTCTTTACTCTGCACCACGCTTTGTTATTCCACAACATACTTCATGATTTTGCAAGGGCTTTATTACTTCACATCGTACATCATGACTGCACAAAGGGCTTCAGTTGAAGGTAGTCGACAATGGCTGTCGATGGTGGTTGACAACTGTGAGAGCGAAAAGCTTTCACTGGAACTTCTGTTCAGAACACCACTAGAGTTTAGCTCATTTTTCTTTTGATCTAGCTTCAGGCCCAGCTCTTCCTCCGTTTCAAGGTCTAAGTCCCCTTTCATAAAGAAAATATATTATATTTATAGAGTTTGAGAGTGGACTCCCTCCAAATATGAAAAGAATCCATACAACACCATCAGACGTCTCAGAGAGATTCCCCTGATGGGACGACATTATGTGGATATTTAAGTGTCTTAACAATATTGAAATTGAGTAATGTTATGCCCGTTAAATTATTCAAAAATGATTCAACGACTTGATTGACTCGAATTGTGCGAATTTTAGCTTCATTGGAATTGCTGAAATTAGAGCTATGAATAAATTTAAATTTAAATTTAAATTATATTGTTTCTTTTAAAAAAAATATTTTAAAATTCGTGTTAAATAATAAAAATCATTCTCAAATTTATTTTTTATCCTAAAACAAAACACTGCTGGATTTATTTAAACTCCTAACATAATTTATTGTCTGAATTATCCAAATCTGACCAACTAAATTAATCGTTCGTTCCATCTGGCAGGCTCTAATTGGTCGTTGAAGATTGTCCAACTTCATTTTATATTCTTCGTATCTTTGATGATAAGAAATGAAATTTCTACTCTTAGCAATGATTTCTTTATTCAACCTTGATGCAACCCTTGCAATTAATATAATAATTCGATGAAAATGATGTCAGCGGTGACGTACGCAATCCATGGATCTGCTTTTTGAGATATTATGTTGTCTGCACGCATCTTGAAGGAGATCTAAAGGACCGGAAACGTGAGGGAAGATCGAAATTGGCGAGCGGAGATGCATGAAATGGATAGATCCCAACTATCCTTGTCATCTCTCCAAACAAGAATAAAGC
>NW_018164591.1:767664-770659 GCF_001263595.1 Phalaenopsis equestris
AAAATATATACATCAAATTTTAATTAAAAAGACAACACATACATCATAAAAAAGAAATCTATGTTTGGATCCATCCTAACTTTACTAATTACATTTCCCTGAAATCATTAACACATATATATGCAAATATGATAAACGTAAAACTTAATAGGTAACACCAAATTTCTATCAAAATGTAATACATAGAAGAGAAATGACAATATGTATTCTTGCAATTCATACTAATGAATTAGGTCATATTCATGAAGGACATGATTCTCTTATTCATGTCTATCTTACGCCATATCATCAGTAATCTTTTAAGTATAATTAGTTATGTATCACTTGAAGCATAGAAGAGTAAGCATGTAAGTATATAAGCAATGCATAGACATTTCATAACTTACAATTTCATATTGCATGTGAGTCGAGGATAATGATTATCATTCTGATCCTGGATAAGAAGAACCGTCACATATTATCACATCATTGTTTGTTTTTTTTAATTCAAGGCAAGTTAATAGCCCAATTGCCTATTGGCTCATTATCAAGCCTTTGTACTATTCATGAACATCCATAAAAAAACACTAACTTTATCAAAATATGGACAAATTAGCTGACTTTACCTCTTATTTATAGTGATACAATACATAAGCCAATCTTAAGATCTCATTGCCAATCTTTTCTTATCATGACATATATTCCATTTTTATTATAGCCGTACATCAATCAATCATATTATGCACTTCATATGAGATGCTATGGCATTAAAATATTTTTACAGATCATGTGAGAACATATTTATATTTTTTCCCTAAGAAATCAATCCCATACATCATGCATATTACGTCTAATTTAGATTATCAATTAGCATATGATAAAGTAACATCCCAAAAATCTCCTACACATTAGAGTACTTGCTAAAAGATTGAATAAATAATAATAATATTGTAGAATAACTTAAATCATACTAAATTATGGTGTAAATTTATTAGACTATGAAATACGAACAAGTAAAAATTTCATCAGTGAAATTCGTCATAAATCAATCAATAATGTATTTTATAAATAAATTAATGAATCAAAAACATGAAGTTAATAGATGAAACTAAAATTATCTTATATTATTAAAAATTACAATCTCCCTTATTAAAAGAAAAATCTCAATGCAAAACCACTAAGAATAACCTTTAAGCTCATTGTAATACCCATCGTCTCTTTCCAACACTATCTCCCAGCCTCCCACTCCATAAAATTCAAAAGGAAGGGAATAAAGATAAAGGAGTCCTCTAAAAGCTCTACATATGAAAAAAGATAAAATAAAAAAGTAGAATATGCATCACTCCATTTAGATGCAATGCTAATAAAATTATGAAAGAAATATGAATATATAAATTCATATTTTTGTAATGGTATAAGAAAAAAAGCTATTTTAGATTGTTCCATAAAACTAAATCATAAACGAGGCCTCATTTCATTCATACCTTAGTTTAATTAATAATCCAACTAATTCTATGGTGTGTGATCATTTATGAGCATTTTGTTTAGGAGAATAATGGTATGAAAAAAGGTTACTACATTAAGATAAATATTCACACACATGAAATTAGTAATATAAAATGTTTATCATATACATCCTATAGACGATTGGGTGCATGTTGTGTTACTACACCAGTAGTTGACTGATTATTACACAAAGAATATAATTTATGCTAAAAAAATCACTACTCTCATTTGATAATTTTGATTTATTGTTTTTATTATATGCAAGTAAATCTCTTTTTGTGATATCTTCAAGTCATTAATAAACTATCTTATGAAAACATCCAAAGTATCTTATTGGACTCTTTGGGCTATGAGTGGTAAGAAATAAGAGGAAGTGAGATTATTTTTGTAATCATCCATGATGGTAACTTGTGTATCATAACAAGCATTAAAACAAATTTGTATGAAATAGGTAACTTAAGAAAGTATCTAAAGCTATCTAGACACACCATATGTTACACCTTTTATACTTCATTAAAGAAATTAAGTATGATTAAAATGTTTTGATGTTTTATTCTTAGATGGATATGATAACACTCCTTCACGAAGTTTAATTCTAATATTTATGGCAAGTAGCACACACCTCATTTGGTACATCATTGCAGTGATATCCCAAAATCATTTTTACTAAAATTGATGATGTCCATGAACTAACATTCTAATAAATTACTACTATATTTGCAAAATAATTACATATTTGCCCCAACTTCAATTTTCTTAACATCTAGCCCAAGCTTCATTATTCTTTTTATTTGATACATAAACCTTTTGGCTTATTACCATTTAGCATCATTGAACAATCAATAAAAATTTAGCAAATATTGCTAACTTGGAATGCCACTTGTAGTCACCCCATAAAAATTCATATGCATCTACTATCAAATAACAACATCATAATGTGGTATTTCTTTACAAGCTCTAGTTTTGATAAGAAGATTTAAGGAAATCTAAAGTAGTACTCTACATTTAATAATAATGATCTCCACTAGCAATTTTTGGCACCTAACTACCACCATATGACCGTATCATTTGATCATTTTGGCTCATTTGTTGTCATCATTTGCCATCATTTATAAACCATTTTTCGACCATAGTTGCTTGTCATATATTTAAAGTATTTCCATAATCACCTTTTTATATTTATCAAATAATTTTAGCTGTAGCAATTAGAGATTGCACTTGTGTTATGTACTTTATAATCCTTTTTTTTTTTTTTTGAAAAAAGAAAATGTTCAACTCATTGTAATTGTGATTTTTGATGTTTACTACTTCAGCTCTTCTAGAATTTATAAGTTTTTTTTTTTTCAAGTTAAATTTTTGGTATCATTTATGTAGGGCTGTCAAAAAAACTCGTTGTTTGTGAACAGTTCGTGTTCGATTCATTCGATAAGTAGTGTTCGATATGTTCGATAAGTAAATGAGACGAACGTGAACAATTTTTTTTTTCGTTCGGTTAGTTAAACAAACCAAA
>NW_018164591.1:770736-789831 GCF_001263595.1 Phalaenopsis equestris
ATAAATTATAATATATAATAAATTAATAATACTAGTATATTAATATACTATATTAGTAATATACTAATATATATATTATATATTTATATAATATAAGTTATATAATTAATATAGTAAATTATTTATATATATATTAATATTAGGGGTGTCAAAGTGGCTCGACGTTCGCGAACAGCTCATGTTCTACTCGTGTTTGGTTCGTTCGTTAAGAAACGAACACGAACAGTGACTTCACGAACAATTTTAAACACGAGCTTATTTCAAACAAACTAAATTTCAAACGAACCGAACACGAACACAAGCTCTGTTCATTGGTGTTCGGTTCGTTTACACCCCTACTCTCATGAAACTCTACTTTTATCTATAATTATAGGTTTCTTCTTAGAATTTTAGTCATTATCACTCATTCTATATTATAAATACTCTAATGTGAAATATATTGGCACTATTTATGGAAATTTATTAACATCCAACAACACATCTTCCATGGTTGAAAATCAATGGCTCAATAAAGGATATCATCAGCTATTAAAGATCACTTAGACCTAATTGTGCAGGACCATCTTTGAGGAGCAATAAGTTTAAATACATTAAATTTTATGGAAATCTACTGAACAAATGGTTCCATAACGTCATGATATAAAATCTTCTTGATACTGACAATTTTACTGATTATTGTCATGCTGCTTAGCTAGCCCATAATTAATACAAAACAATAGTTTTAGTTGTAGCCTTAGTAGGTTGTTAACGTTTCAATTTTAAGCTTAACTTTTCTCGGCTCTAAGGAAATCTGATTCTAAATTAAATCAGACAATTTTCAAGTAGTAATTATTGTTTCGTATTAAGAAAAGTAATTCCAAAGGTTTATTTAGACTTCAAGGCGTCTCTTTCTAATATTGCATGCAATTGTAGCTACTTCAACTCTATCACATGCATATTTGTTTTATATTTTATTTCTGAGTGTAAAATCAATCATAGAACAAAACTTTCTCGTCGTTGCAACTCCTTACGTAATTGACCACACATCTGAAAATATGTTCTTAGAAGTAAATATTTCATATGATGTAAGAGTTTTCACTGCGTCCTCCAGTGAGAAGTCTAATTTCCACAGCTAGAGTGGAAGTTTACTTCGAAATCTAATTTGTTAGTTCCAAGATGAAAAATCACATCAAAATCTAAATTTCATTGTCGTAATTCCCAAATGACTATAATTTAAGAACTTAAAAATTATTAAACGTTAAAATGTGTATGGCATACTATTTAATTTGATAGTAACAAATCCTATGCAATGTTGCCTAATGACTTTGTAATTATTTATTTCAAGGTTTATTTGTTCACAATAAACATCAAAATGATTAGGAGAATCTCTTAAGCTGGATAAAAGACTGTTTAATTAGATGAGTGCTAAAGAGTAATACTTTAAGAGTAAAGATAAGCATGAAGACACTGATATTTAGGGTATATACTCAGTGTGCTTATATCCATAAAAACTCACTTAATATTCTTTGAGTTAGATTGGTGTTGATCCAAGTGTTATGAACAAAGAAACTACTATACTTTTATTTATAATTTTACACAATTATTATTTTTTATTCATATATTTATAAACTAAAATCTTTATTTAATAATATGATTAAATACTTTAAGTATGCTAAATACGCTCCTTTAAATGCTTTAGAATAAGTTTTATGGCTCAAATGAGTATTAGTTAAACATTTATACTGCTACATATCAACCAATATGGTTGTAGATTGTACAATATGATTATGAATCATAAGAAATGATCATGCATCAGACAATATGATCCTTCAAGTAGCCATTTAGACTTATTTGTTGTTTAGCCATTGCGACTATTCATCCAATATAGATTAATTATCTTAGATTATATGTATGATGTTAATCACACTATATGATTAAAGAAAAATTTATAAATTTTATTGTGATCACATAGCTCTATCAAGTTCATGTAGTATGATTAGGATTATATAAGTCAAGCATCCTAAACTCAATTTTTGGAATTTCATTTTATTTTAATTGGTTAACTTGAGTGGGTAGCAATTTGAGAAAGCTAGAGGGATTTTTGGAAAATTCACAATGGGGCCCCAATGTTTCTTTATAGGCCAATAAGTCACCCATAGTTCTATTATATAAAAATATTTATAAAGGAAAAGATTTTTAAAGTGAAATTCTTTATGCTCATTTACTCATCATCGCATATTCTATAAGCATTGTGTTGTGATCAGTCTTTCACAATCCTTAGGACCACTTATATGTGTATTTTATTCTTTATTATTTTAATTTTAAAATATTATAATTTAAATATATGATATTATCTTTTTTTTTAAATCTTCAGTAATGTTTTAAAAAAACTTTAGTTTAGAAAATTTCCTTAAGATACCTCATTATTCTTTGAGCTAGTTTAAGCAATACTACTACTTCATGCACACAATTCTAAAATGTTCACATCCATGATTAGCCAATGAAGGTCACTGATCCTTCAACATAACACTCTTTTTTTCATTTTATTTATCCACCTCAATGGAGTCCTTGCAACATCTACAAACTTCAATTAGTTAGCCATCAATCACATTAGATTGTACTTAAGAAGATGAACATTTCATCCTGAAAAGAGCAACATACCTTCATTATTTTCTAATAAATCCAAACTTAGTCACCATGAAATTCAATATATCAATAATATCATAGTACTCTAGCTTATGATTGACGAAAAAAAATATTGGACTACCCATGAAGAGATAAAATTTTCATGCTAATATTGCAATCTATCAAAATGATTCTTCATCAACCATTATCAATATCCCTAAAAAAATTTGAAGTTATTATAAAAAAATCCAACAATTAAAATGTTGATATGCCTACCACTTCTCTTGGAAGTTAGCCAAAATCATCTAATAACTTGTTGATTCTATTGTTAATATGATGAGAATTATGTTATAATTACACATGCGGACCATTGTACCCCCTTAAAGTTAGCTTAAAAGGCATATTCAGTGCTTTCTGAAAGCTTGTTATTCTCTTGAAATGACCTTTATTCACTTATAGCTGTGCCATTTACTTCACAATAAGCCACATCCATCATTTTCTCCAAATGCGACTCTTAGGCATATATTCTCACAAAAAATTATTCAATACGGACACCGCATGCAAGAGATACATGCGGTGTCCGATCTCCACCGTCGATCACCACAAAGATGTATTTTGGTGAGCCCCACTTTCATTTTTTTTTCTTAAAAAAAAATTTTATTGCGATGATCGAAGATGGATATCGAACACTGCATGCATCTCTGCATGCGGTGTGTCCGGAATAATTTCTCGCTCGGCATCCTCACTTTAAAGGCGCGCTTTCCTCTACCGGTAGAACTATGACAACAACAATCATAATAAAAAAAAAGTTACAAAAAAAGTTCAGCAATTACGGATAATATAAAATATAAGTTGTTTTGATAAAGTGAGGAAGATTTATGTAAGTACCAATCATTTCCTATGTATTTACATATATAACATTTAAATTTCAGATTTTACATCTATGATGACACTCAATCTATGCATGAATGAAATATACTGAGGAGGAACCATCTTGAAAGCTTGGACCAATCATGGGCTCGGAGTCGTGTTTTCTCATTCTCGGCGTCGTACGTCGGTTCATTTCTTACCTTGAAGCGTGGCTCATTTAAAATATGAAATACACATTTTCATACATAGGAAAGGTGGTATGTATGTATGTAAAAATTGAAATTTAGGCCATGGATATGTAAACACATAAGAATTGAGGGGTATCGATGTAATTCTTCTTTTTTTATTTATTTTGAAAATTAGAAAATCCATTACAATGCTTTAAATTTGAAAACAATGAAGCGTTTATTAATAGTAAAATAATTTATCTAACTTCAAAATATTAGGGAAGGAATCGCCGATATCGAAGAAACATTACGTGCGGACATAACAAGTTAATACAACATCATAATATAATCATAATATCATTAATGTACCCATACATTATCTAAAAGTAATATTTCCTTCTGATATGGTTAATCAGCACAATTTTGATATGTATTTTAATATTTAATTTGATATGAAAGAGTTATTGAAGTAAAAAATGCTAAAATTACGGCGTCTAGCACGGTTAGAATGATTCACTATAAGTTTTCATATACAAATTTTAGCCCTTATCCCCTAACCAAGAAAGATTGCAAAGTTTCTCTCAGTAATATGTCTGTACACAATTACTACTACTAGTTATTGCCAGAATTTGGCACACTGTGTTTGGGATACATCGTCACATGTTGTGACTCCGTAAAGCGTTTCATTACTCTGCAATGTAAGTTGTTACACCGCAAAATGCTCTGATACTTCACAAGGCACATCGTTACTCCGTAAGATGCTTCGTTGCAGCGTATGTCGTTACTCCATAAGATCCTCCAATGGAGGGAAAAATGGAGCAACCAAGTGTGGTTGATTGTGGTCGGCAACTATGAAAGCAGGAAGTGTTTGCAGGGTCTTCAATCTAGAACAACTTTGGAATTTGGCCCTTCCCCCTCCTGGTTCAAGTGTAGGACCCCCTCATGAATAGAGTAAGGTTCTACTTATAAATTTTGGGAGTCACATCCTCCATAAATAATGCATGAACCCATATCACTCCATCAAATGGCCTAGAGCGATTTGCTTGATTGGATTACATTTTATGAACATTTAAGTGTCTTAATGATGTTAGAATTGAGTGATTTTGGGTTTGTTGGATCTGTCTCTTCGAGATGTTGAGTTTGACAATAATATTGTTAGCTTTGAAATCCATATGACCCTTCGATAAACCATCCAAAGCATCCAAAAGTGGTTTAACTGCTTGATTCAAGCTTTATTTGATAAGAATTAGATCAATTTTGGTATCATTGAGTTCTTTTCATTGATCTGATCAGTTTCATTATAAGTTTGCTAAAATTAGACTTCAAAATAAATTTTTAATTTGAATTGGAATTTTTTTCGCCCTAAAAATGCCTTGTGATTCATGCCAAATTTCTCAAGATTCGTGCCAAATGATGAATTTTGTTGATGACATATCAATTCCCCCTTATTTTTAGGTTATTTGATTTTGTATCATCTGAAAATAAAAAAAAATAAATATCAAAATAGACGAATCGAAAATTTTTGAAGTTTAGATGTGGCTGGCGGCAAGTAGTGGTGGCCAGTGGCAGTGGAGGTTGGATGTCAGCTTGTAGCCGCAGACGAGGTTTGTTGGCAGTTGATGGCTATGAAAGTGTGCTTCAAAGGCAACTGACATGATTCAACAGTGCAAATGAGGGCCGAAAATGGGCCTGTTTGTGCTAGGTACCGTGTGTGGCAGAGCAGACTTGGGTCAAAGTTGGTCGGGTTTGCCCAAAAAATGCAAGTGATTGCACTGGCCTAAATTCACATCCCATCGGGTTGTGGCTCTATCACACAACCCACGACAAGGGTCATACGGGCCACAATACTGCCCTTGTGGAAAACATACGGATCACACATAAATATGTGAATCACGTGAAAATGTATGGATGACGTGTGATTATCGTCTGATCGTGTGAATTCAAACAACTTCTATAGATTGGCACAGTTGAACAATTTTTGGGCGGTTTTTTGGGAGCTTTTTTCTCCATTTGAGCTTATAAATAGGCCAAAAAGGGAGGGGAGAAGGCACACTCCCCCTCTAAAGTGTCTGGAGTCCCTTGGCCTTATGTTGTACCTTTTCTGCTCTAATGTTGCACAACCCTGGAGTTCCTTTGGACAATTAGAGTTCCTCCTTCCACACTGACGATGCACAACCTCCATTGTTCCTTTGGCCATTTGTTTTGCTTCCTTCTACGATGGAGTAGCTCAACTCTCATGGTTCATTTGGCCAATTTTTGTGCCTTCATTTGCATTGCAGTAGCACATTCCTTAAGAGTTCTTTTGGCCAGGTATTGTGCCTCCTTCACGCTGGTGCAGTGTAACCTCAGAAGTTCCTTTGGCTAGTTGTTGTGCCTCCTTCTGCGTTGGAGTAGCATAACCCCCAAAGTTCCTTTGGCTACTTGTTGTGCCTCCTTCTATGTTGGAGTAGGACAACTCTCATAGTTCCTTTAGGCAGTTGTTGTTCCTTCTTTTGTGCTGGTGTAGCACAACCCCGAGAGCTTTCTTGCATTGTTGTTGTGCTTCTTGGAGATGATTTTTTGTGATTTCATATGTCAAACCTTGATAAATCTAGTCCCTTTAAAAATCATAGGAACTAATGGAATCTTGAAGAGGTAATGTCAACAACACTCACCAAGATGAGCTCGTCCTTTTTCTTAGCACTTTGTTACAGTGTGTCAGTATATGTTGCTTTTTCTATGTTTGATGTATTTTGTACATATGTCTGTGTATTAGTTTATGTAACTCTTTGTAATTCTCTGCACCTTGTGATGTTGTATTTCTTTGACTACATTTACACTTGCTAAATGTCACTTCATTCTCTATGTTGTGGGGTAATCTATTGAAATATTGTAAAGCGAGTTCAGAGTTGTCAAAAATTTTGGAGTTACTGGAACAATTTTGATCCATCCTGGGTTGTGTTGCTAGAATTGGAAAAAAATGACTTTACTAAAGATGCATGAACTATTCCAGGTTGTTAATTGAAGCATCCAAGGATGTGAACCCCATCCTAGGTTGTATAGCTAGAGATGTTTGATGGTTTTAAACTACTATGAACAAAGTCAATTGAAATCTTTCAAAATTAAAAGAATTGTCCTAGGTTGTATAGTTGTAGATGCTCTATGACGTTAACTTGTTATGGATAAAGTCGAATGAAATCCTTGAAAGACGTAAGACTCGTGTTAGGTTTTATAGTCAAAGATGCTTGAAGACATTAATTTTAAACAAAGTCAAATAAAATCCACTAATAATTTGTGACCCAAACTAGATTGTATGATCAAAGATGTTGAACGGTGTTAACCACTTATGGATAAAGTCATATGAAATCAAATAAGGATATAAGAACCGTCATAGGTTGTATATCCAGAGATGTTTAACATTGTTAAACTATTATAAATAAAGTTGAATGATATCCATCAAAGATAATTAGAGATAGGGCTGTCAAAAAAGCTCGTTGTTCGCGATAAGCTCAAGGTTTTATAATTAGAGACACACGATGGTGATAACCTGTTGTTGACAAAGTAAAATGGAATCGATCGAGAATGTGAGACTCTTCTTAGGTTATATAGTTGAAGATGCTCGACAAAATTAATCTGTTATAGAAAACGTAGAATGAAATTCACTAAGAATGTAAAACTCATCCAAGGTTTTATAGCTGGAGATGTATGAGAGCGTTAATCTTTTATGGACAAAGTCAAATAAATGTTTTAAAATTTTTAAAATATCTAATTTGTTTGAATTAAGTTTGAGTCATTCTTTGAAGAAAGGGGTCTATTTATGGCTGTTTAGAATGACATGTTGACTATTTTGACCAAACTCTCAAAACACCTGATTAGATGCATTTTGTTGATTATAAAATATTCATTCAACATTTGAGTATTTTATTCACCTCAATATTAAGTTTATTAATTCCTTTCACTAATATATTTAATTTTATAATAAAAAGATAAGATTTGAAAATCATATGATACTTTAATTAATATAAAAAAAAAATTAAATAAATTTTACATAATTGAAGTGGGTTCATTTGTTTACTTTTAATAATGAATAGGTGGAAATCAAAAAAATTAAATAATATTAAAATTTAATTATGAAATATTAATTCAAAACTTACAAAATTACTTTAAGATTTGTGTCCAATCAAAATGATTGATTTTACATTTGCAAACACCATCATCAAGTACACATCAAAATTCTAATCTATTTATTTAAATGCTTGATTAGCATTAATCAACCTCTAACTACTTTACATGCAACCCTAGAAAATATTTATTTAATAAATATTCAAATATATATATATATAAAGTTAAAAATTTAATGTAAGAAGCCTGTTTTTTATTATAAAATGGAAGCGCTACGTGAATCACGAGTACATGGTGCGAGCTATTCCTTTTCGGGCATTGCAAATGTATCCCCCGGACGTAATAAGAAATCCATCTTTAACCTCTCGCCACGTGTCTACACATGCACGTGGCGCGCGGTCCACGTCGGTGGTTGAAGAGAAAAGAACAGCTACCATGCACTGTGTTGCGAGATCCTCCGAGAGATTCGACAGTAGAGCAGCCATGAGTGGATGCTTTCCACAATGAGAATTTTCAAATATTAAATTTTAATAATAATTAAAAAATAATAAATGTCACTTCGGCTCTGAGGAAAAATAAAATAAAAGATTAATATATATATTTATTTATTTAAAAAAATAATCATTGATTGATGGATGGATTGATGCGTATAGGTTCTGTCGCCCAATGGTTTGCGAGCGCTTATATTTATCGTTTTGTTAGTATATTATTGTTTATTTTTGAAAGTGGGGGGGAGGAGCTGCTTTTAACCTCCGGTAATCGAAAAAACATAAAGGAAGAGGTGCCATGGCCGGAAATATCCTCGGGCACTCCGTTGACTGTTGAGAGAAAAGGAGGAATTGCATGTTTAAGGGATGATTTGTGCATGCATGTTGTTTTCACTAGTTTATGAAAAAATAGGTTTCATTTTGTAAAAGCTTAGATGGTGATATTTTTTACCACGCATTTTATTATTTGACATAAATTTCGAATATGAAGTAGATCTCGAGATAATTTTGGAGGAAAAATGTTCAAATTTTGGTTAAGAGTTATCCATAGCTCTGATTTTAGTCAAACTAATCGATACAAGGGGGGACCAATGGTATCAACTCGGTCTAATTTGAGTCAAATCAAGCTGAGATCAAGCCATTAAACCATATTTAGAAACTTTTCGATAATATTTGGAAGGTCAAACTAATGTTGAATCTGGCGATCTCATAGTCTAATCGAGCATCTCAACAAGAAGAATCTAATGAGCCCAAGATCGCTTAATTCCAACATGGTTAAAACATGCAAATGTCTATTAAATGCCGTCTGATCAAGAAAAAGCTTCTGAGTCGTCTGATCAAAGTAGTTTATATTCCTGCATTAATTACACCTAGAACTTTATGAATAGTGCATTATCCCTCTCATGAGCAGGGGAGAGCTTGAAGGCTAAAAAAGAGCATGAAGCTTTGAGGAGTCGTTGACCACCGTTGATCGTCATTGACCACCACCTGTCAGTCACCGCTGATTGATATATGTCGTTGGCCGTTTCTGGCAACAAATTTATCTGTAGGTTAACGTCATAACTTGGGAGATATTCTAACATTTTCTCGCCTATGGGAGAAGTGGTAGTGTAATTATCAACTTATAATGGATTTTTACAACTAGGTCTTGCCCCGTGATTTTTTCTCTTTTAAGGGCTTTCCATATCAAAGCTTATGGTGTTTTTACAATTTATTTTCTTTTATCAGAGTCTATGTTTAATCTTTGTGTAACGTTAAGACGATAATCCATTACTCTACATCCGTGAATTTTGCAGCACGCGCCACTTTGGCGTTGTCTATGGGAAACAAAGCACTGTTCGACACTGTCTTCAATTCTGAACGTCGAGCCCTTACTTCATTTCCCAATGATGTACATCATCCAACTGGAGAAGGAACCTCATTTGCATCTTGAGAATCATCTCTGGAGCATTCTTCCATGTGAAGGGAAACATTTGTTGCAGTCTTGAAAGGTTGTTCAAGTCAATGTTCTGGGAACGATTGTAATAGGGTTATCTTTTCACATCTTATTCAAACACAGAGCCCTTCATAATTTCTTCAGGCAGGGGAACAAACTTCACTGTAGTCTCAAAAGCTCTTTCATGTTAACGCTCCAAGCACTATTGTAGTGGGGCTATCTTATCACATTTTATTCATGTACAAAGTCTTTCACAACTTCTTTCAAGTAGAGGGCATCCTTCAATGTTGTCTCAAAAGATCATTCACAATAAAGTTTTGGGCACGATTGTAGTCAAGATGTCTTCTCACATCCTATTCAGACACGAATTCTTTCACAACTTTTTCTAGGCTGGGGGATAACCTTCACTATAGTCTCAAATGGTCCTTCATGTTAACATCCCAGACATGATTGTGATAGGATGGTCATTCCACATTTCTTTCATACTAAAGAATTTGAAACTTCTCCTAGACTGGGGCAATCTTCATCACAAATATGGCTTCCTCAATGCCCCCACAGCGTACTGGAGTTCCTCTTCTACTAGATCATGAAGCTGGCTTCTTGAAGGCCCGATACATGAGTTGCTTTCTAAGTTCATGTGGAAAACCCCACTCTGGGAAGTAAGAGATTCATAAGCAATAACTAAGGAATTGTTAAACATTATTCATGTGTATGACTACAACCATACTTCTAGGAAAACATACGGTCTATTACGATCACGCCCCAGTCTCGAGAAATGCAGAGCATCTTTGACACCTCATTATGGTCTTAATCAATCCCAGGGGGACTCGATTCAACCTCTTCCATGATAGACTACAATCGTTAAGCAAAAGTTTGGACATACAACCTTGGATAAATTAAAAATTCTTTATGGATTTCCTTCGACCTCTTCCATAATAGGTTACAATCGTCAAGTAAAAGATTCAACCAACAACCTAGGATCGATCAACCATCCTCAATGGATCTTATATGACTTTGTTCGTTACAATTTAAAGACATCGAGCATCTCCGGTTATACAACCCAAAACTAGTCCTACATCCTTATTTGGCTCCCTTTTCAACCACACCCCTGGAATTCAAGCCCAGAAGACAAGATGCGATGAAAAACTACCATGCTTCTGGAAGTCCAGCCCAAGAGGCAAGACTCGATGGGAACATATAGTACTTTTGGATGTCAAGCCCAAGAGACAAGACTCGATCGAAAGCTACCATGCATCTGGAAGAAGGCCTAAGAGGCAAGTCTCGATGGGAAGCAAGTAGTAAATATGCTATAAGCCAAGAGAGTAAGTGGTTGACAATGTCTACACTCAAAGATCTCAGAAGGCTATAAGCCTTAGTAGGCACAAGTACATCAAAGACCTTAGAAAACTACAGGTCTTAGAAGGCATAGGTGCATCATAGTCCTCTGAAGGCTACAAGCCTAAGAAGACACATATACATCAATTATCTCAGAAGGCTGCGAGCCCTAGAAGGCACCAACCCATTTCAAGATTATAGATGACATAAGCTTGAGAAGACACAAGCCTCAGAAGATACACATCTAAAAGGATGCAAATTTTAGAAGGCATGAATATAACAAAAATAAGTGATTCTCTTTATATAAAAAATGCATGTGCTAACTTTAATTGTAAAATTTTGTATGATTGTGAAGCCACAACAACATCAGAAATAATGTCAAAAACGTACAAAGAAATAATAAATACCAAATCAGATAATTGAAAGTATAAAAAGACCAAGATATTTTTGCACAAAGTCTACAACAAATCAACTCATCTTCAAGTGGAGTCGGCATTGTCTTCCTAAAATTCTAGTACTTTTGTTGACCTTCAGGGGGTCTCCAGACATCTTCACCATAGAAGCATGAAAATCTCTCCCTCAAAATACGGTTGGAATATTTATCTAATAGTTATTACTGAAATATATAATTTTTTTATTTAAAATATTTTGATTAATTATATTTTTCCTTATGACTACGTTCTATTTCCTATATATGGACTTTATTTTGTTATTATATTATTAAATTTAATAAAAAGAGCATACAATTCTAGCTTCTCTAACACAGTGGGATGGTTGAAGAGAAAAAAATCTTTAAAATCATAAATTTGAGTCTCATACGTTGAAGAGAAAAAAAAAATCTTTAAAATCATAAATTTGAGTCTCATATTTTATTATTTTTTGCTCACCATTCAATGAAAAAGAATAGCAAACCCAACACTCAAGAAAGCTTTGGTGTGAGTCAACATGAAGTCTATGCATGAGGCTCTTTAACTTCTTTTGTTTGAAACCCTTTTAGTAGGATGAAGTTGAACTCTTAAACATTGAGATGTCCTTTGGTATAATGGTTAGAATTTGGATAGAAACTCCCAAGTAAAGTGTACTCGTGTTGGATCATGCCTGGGGTGGGTGACTTCATAGGAAGTTACACCAATGAGATAAAATTGTTAGGCCATCAGGCCAAAGCAGACAATATTTAGGTGGGTGAGAAATTGAGTTGTTACAAACACTATCAGAGCATTACAATAGCCAGAATAGTGAACTAAGTGTCATATAAAGCAAAGTCATATACCATGGGAACCACCTGTTCAACCTAAGATGGGAAAAAGTACTACATGGTGGGACCCACCTCCTGAATCTGCATAAGTTGCCTCTAGAATCATATTTTTCTGGTTAATTACTCTGTGTATAAAGCACCAACGAGGATGTCAAGTACCTAGAGGGGGGAGATTGTGAAACCGCTTAAGCAGAATGAAGCTGGATTCTTAAAGATCGCGTCACCTTTTGGTTTAATGGTTTGAGTTTCAATTGAAGCTCCAAAGTTAAGTGTTCTCATGCTGGAACATTTCTAGGATGGGTGACCTCTTTGAAAGTTACACCAACAAGGCAAAACCATGAGACATCAAGTCAAAGTGGGCAACATCTCAATGAGTGAGAGTTCAGATTATTACAACAAGTGCCTACATTTGAGACCACCATGTATTACGCTTCATCACTCAACAAATGCAAAATAATAAAAATAAAAAAAAAGAAAAAATAAATAGATTGAGAACCTAAGCTATAATAATATAGAAAAAGCGACTCAAGATATCCTAATAAAAAAATTAGTCCCAAAGTTATTAGATTTATTTTGAGATAGTACAATATACATTTTGAATGATTTTCCATTTATGATATCAACCTCAAAGTAATAGGACAATATACATTTTGAATGAGAGAGTATCCTAACCTACTTCTCTATCACATTTATTTTTAGAGTCTTTGGACATGACTTGACATTTATGCAATATAAATTTTGGCAAAAAACTTATATATTATGCTCTCACCAAAATAAAATCAAGTACTATTACATGGTCATAACAAAGTTTTTCCACTAAATCTAATAACCTAGAAATATGTCATGATTGAAATTTGATAAAAATGCCATAATTTTATTGTTCTTCAAAACTAAAACCTCTTGGATGCTATATTAGTCTATCACCTTATAGAAGACACCCATCCGGATGTGCCAATAGCCAGATCCATCCTAAGGTCCACAGCATAGGCTCCAACAAAGCATCCAAAGATCCTCAATAACACATAGCACAAAGAAGCAAAAGCATGGTTCTACATTAATAAGTAAACAGAATCGAATGAAACACAAAAATAAAGCAAATAAAATCATGTACAAAATGACAAAAATAAGCCATCAGCACCAAATTCTGAAAGATTTGTATTTAAAAAAAGATCATATCTTATGTTTCATAAGAAAAAGGAAGGGAAAAAAAAACTATAATCTTTGATTCACATTAAAAATATAACTATCATTAAAATATTTGAATAAAATACATCATTTTTTCATATATTTTAATGTGTTACAAACACTGTTTGAATCATTTGAATTAGTCCCTAAGCCTACATTTGTTTCAATCAGCCTAATCAGCCACTTGTTGTAGCTAGCCGCTACATTCGTTTCAATCAGCCTAATCAGCCACTTGTTGTAGCTAGCCTTTCTATCGGCCGGTCCACCTCAAATTCAATAGGTTGTCTCCAACTTTTTCAGACCGTTGCGTATAAGATTTGACACTAAAGTTGACAAAATTAAAACTGAATTTTCTGTCATCACTGCTGAAGTTATTATTAATTTGATTGATTAAGGGTGCAAATCTATTTGGATTATGCAATTGGTGCCATTTGGGGAAGCACAAGGCACATGAGAAAGGCAATCCAATTAGAATGTCAACTATGTTTGGGGGAAGTACAAACCGATTTGGCCAAATTTAAAGCACAACTTAAAATATAACTGCCACCAATATACTTTTCTCGCCACGATCAAGTTCAAACAACAAACTCCTTTTCTCGGAGTGAACATGATATGTAAAGGTTATGTTCTATGAGCTCTCTATAGTTAGGATTTATTGAGCTATTGATAAGAATACATAAGGGATTTGAGAAATAACACTACATGAAATATGTTAATTAGCGTTAGAATGTGTAAGATTATATTTTGACGCAAAATTAGTGTCAAATTTACAACCGTTCATCATCGAACGCTGCCCACTGTGGGAAAAAATGGACGCATAAGATTTGCGTCCGCTTTGCGCCGGACTATCTGATGCTATAACGCGACATAATAACTTCAGAAAAATGAAGATACAAAGTCGGGCGTTGACGGCCCAAAATACCCTACCTTATGACCAAAGCTCATCTCTTCAATTCTTCCTTCTGTTTAGTGAGCTCCGGCGATTCGACGGCGTTCTCCACCCCTCAGCTAGTCGGTGGCTCGTGGCATATCTCCTCCAGCGAAATTGCGGCTCTGGCGACCTCCACTCCTCTCTAAATGCAAGGTATTGTTTTCTTCTCTATTCCTTTTTTTTCCCATGTGATAGTTCATTTTTTCATATCTAGTTTGTGAAAATTGCTATTTTGGTGTGCGTCTGATTAGTTTTATTTTGTGTGGTATTTCAAGTTTAGGTGTTAGAAATGCAATGCATAGGACGTGCGTTTCTATGGCAATAAAGAATGTTCATGTGTGCTATATTGATGTTGGTCCTGTAATTGAAAAGAGATGTATGAAATTAGGCTATGTTTTGTTTAGATGAGAATTCTTAGGTGCATGAGTGGCTTTACGCTTAGAGAGAAAATACGAAACGAATAGACCATCAAAATGGTTGGTGTTGCTTCTGTATTTGAAAAGATTGAAGAGAGTAGTTTGAGGTGGTTTAGTCATATTAAACATCGATTGTGTGATGAACCAGTTACGAGTAAATATTTTTGGAATTTCAAGTCTATTGTTCAAAGTAAAAGGTTTGATCTTGGTGGAGATTTTATTAGTAGAATTCAAGTTGGATGCTTGAAGTGAAGGAAAACAACGGGCCTATTCTGTGATTAAGAAGTCCCGCCCAGTCTAAAGGAAAATTTGATAAGATGAAGGGAATTATTCCAATGCTTTACAAGACAAAATATTGTTCTCTAAAAGAGAAACATAAAATTAAATTAATTTTTTCTTAGATGAGAATGCTTGTGGATGATTGTCTTTATACTTAGAGACAAAATGTGAAACTATTATATCTGTGAAAGGGTTGATGTAGCTCCAATGACAGACAATATTAAAAAGAGTCACCTTAGTTTTGTCACCTTAAACATTAACCATTCGACCGCCCTATTAGGATAGTAGATAGTTTTGTGGTTTTTATGTATGTGATACATTAGTACTGTGTGGTTATCATGTCTAATTTGAATTTTAGGAATTGTTTGAGATTTCTATGAAAAGATTAATGTTAAGGTGTTAGATATCTCATACATACAAAATGTATGCACGACTGATATCAAATTGTACTAATCTATAAAATTGCATCTATGTTGCAGATGGGTATTCAGAACTTGAGATTATGAATGTATAACAGATTATATCCAGAAAGAAAATGACTCACTGATGAGTTTTTGGATGGTGGTAAGGAATTTGTGTAGGTAGCATTGCAACAGCCTGTTTACCTTTTAAAAGGCAAGTTTTGATGCCTCTTTGTGAAGAACAAGAATCAAGCGTGCCTGACACCTGACTCAGTAAAGTTTGATCTATACTATATGGGATTTAAATCCAATTATTGGTGTTGGACTTCACATGTTGAGTTTGAACCAGATGTCAAATACAGTCATGTTGGTGCCTCATCAAGTTATACCTCTCCAACAAAGCATAATTCTGGCGTATATGAGGAAATGATTGCTGATGCCAACATGGCATATTTCGTTGGGAGTGTATTTGATGATGGTCAAGAACCAAACCGTAAAGTGCAACAATTATATGATTTATTAAATGTTGCACAAAAAACTTTGTGGGAAGGGTGCATTACAGTTATTGATCCCACTGAGAATGTTGAGTTATCGGTCACATTTTTCCATAACATATTTAATATTGTGTTAGATATCAATGGTAATATAAAAGATACTGTCAAAGCAATATTGTACTTAAAAAAGTATTTCATGTGGAGAGAGTTAGAACTTAAAGAGAAAAATACAAATACAATAATAAAGCTCAAAGCTATATACCATCTCATATTGAAAGAACGATCTTCGAGTGGATGCATTCTCTAAAGTTACTTAGTGGTTATGTTTCAAACATATGCCATAGTGTCGACTTGGGAATGGGGAAAATAATTGGGATGAAGAGTCGCGATTGCTATATTTTTTACAGTGCTTACTACATATTGCATTCAATGCGCTGTCAAAATCTGTACGTAATCTATTAATCAAAATCAGTGCATTCTTTAGGGAATTGTTCACACGAACTTCGATAGTTGATTCGTTGAGGAATCTTGATGTAAGTATTTCTTTATTAATATGCAAGCTCAAGCGGATAATTCCTCCTAGTTTATGTGACTTAATGGAGCATTTGTTCATATATCTGTGTTATGAGTCTATACTGGAAGGTCCAATGTAGACAAATGAATGTATCCCTTCAAGAGGTATGTTTTTCATTTTAGAGTAATCTACTATCACATTTATTCTAAAATGACTTTGTCATGCAGATTTTTAAATAAAGTCAAAAGGACTGTTAAGAAGAAAGCACATTTGAAGGGATCAATATGCGAGGCATAATTGCTATATGAGATAATTACTTTATGTTCATATTGTTTTGAGAAAGGGCAGAAAATGCATGAAAATATGGTTACATGCCTTCACAAGTAGAATAATTTCTATTACAAACATTAGGTGAAACATTAGGTAGGTATGGTACACACTACCTCAAGGATAGAGAGCTTCGACAAGCTACATTATATGTTCCACTGTACTACAATGAGGTGCAACTATTCAAAGAGTAAAATTAAATCTAATCAGAAATTTTTTTTTAGTTATTACTAGGAATGCTATACCAGTTAACACAAGCATACAAATAAAAAATTTGTGAGCAAGTTATTCACTGATAGCTTGAACATAGGGGATGACTCTCAAATAAGTAGAAAATCATAGAAGAATTCCAACATGGTTAAAATTATGTGTACATTAAAGTAACTCTTCAATTCACCGATACATCATATAATTGTGACGTTCAAACTAAAACTAATTATATTTTGAAACTTCTTCTAGGCTCGTAATAAAAAGAATAGAATCATGGACAATGGCTTATTAGATCTTGTTTGGGGACTTAATTGTATTGTCAATACATGACAAATATTTGATGTGAATGGTTGCAGACTTCACACGAGTACCTGGTGTGAAGGGCAGTGGATTTATAACTGAGTTGTTTGCATTAAGGAAAAGTTACACAAAAATAGTCAGATCAGCTACTATGACTTACTCGAAGAAGTAGTTCAGTGCAATTTTTGGGTTATGTTGAACGCAATGTCTACATATTGAACTATGGTAGTTTGATCATGTTCCTAATTAAGGAACATGAACAATCAGCCCGTATGATATTACTAAAGTTAAACTGAATAGAAGATGTGCAACGTTTAATTTATTTATTCTAGCACGTCAAGCTAGTCAGGCTTATTACCTTTGAGACCATGGTTAAGGGATAAACTTGATTAGGTGGTTGCCATGAAAAATAAACTAAGAAAAATTATTGAGATGTAAACTACTATTGAACCCATTCACCAACAACCAGCAATGTCTGACTTTTGTATTAGCTTAATTCAATCAAAGAAGTGTTTGCCCTAGAGGATAACACAGGGCTTCATGAAGAAATCCCTTTAAATATGGATGAAAATGATGATAAGCTTGAGAAAGAAATTTTAAGTTCATCATCAATTGTCTTGTTTAATGAAACAAACTAAAAAATGGTTTATATGTTTAGATGATTAATTTATTTTGTTGTTTTAGGATTTTTGCTTTTTTAGATGTAGTTGCGATATATTTCATATTTTGTTCTAAAACTACTTTAGTTATATCTTGCTTTTACTCCTGTGACTTATATTATATACTTCTCCTGCATACTTTTATGGCTAGTATTAATTTAATATTGTCTTTTTTCTACTATAGATGGCATGTGCTTAGCCCTCGGAGAGAGCTCATGCTCAGGGCATTTTGGGAAACATGTATAAGAGGCTGAAGAAGATCATCAGTCACTCTGTCAGGTACGACACTTCTACACCACTCCGATTAGTCCTCCTGCTGCACCTCCCATACATGATTCATTACAAGCACTAGCTCCCACACTTCCACCAACTTTCATCCAAATTCCTCCTGCAATGAGCTAGACCCATCAACTCTCGCCCCTAAGATCGATGACACCTCCAACAAGGTTAATATTTTATTTCAGGGAGACTTATAAGTTATCTTTTTTTAACATTAGAATAAGTTCAAAAGTTCATCTCAATATTTTTTATAACTAATATTTATATTTCAGCTTCCTTCCTTCCTGACCGCCCGTGTCACACATCACGGAGATCATTCGAAATAGGTATAATCAGACATGCATGTAGTTTCGAGAGCATGAGGTAGGATAACTTAAATTGAATTATAATACTATTGTTCCTCTTTTTTTTACACTAATAAACATTGCACAATTTCTAATTTGCATAGATACTTCTACTAGTTTTCGGAACTTCACCGACAGATCTGACACATTTTGGAGGTTCGTGGTAGATATCAGCTAGTTGACATGTTCACCACAACATGCAAGAAGGGGAAGAGGCCTAGCTGGGTGGGTGACGATATTTGGGCTGACTTGAACAAAGCTTGACCCTCTCCGGAATATCAGAGAAAGATACAGACAAACCAACAAAATAGTATGGCGAAGGGAGCTAGAAGGGTCGTAGTTCACATTGAAGGTTCAATCTCCTACACCACACACTACACGAGACTGGTAAGATTGTCTAAAATTTCAAAAAAAAAAAACATAAGGATTTATGTAATTATGTGATACTTCCCATTCTCTCATATACACAGACCAAGCAGCTTGACCGAGAGCCATGCACTG
>NW_018164591.1:790562-794969 GCF_001263595.1 Phalaenopsis equestris
AAATTTAATCATTATTTTGTATTTTTTTCTCACAAATTTGCATCGAATTTGTATCAGAAAGTCGAACGCAAATTGCAAGTGCTAGAACGATACTAATTGATATTTGTAGATGGTATTCCATGCAAATTTGCGTCGGATGTATGTCGATGAAAATTTGCGTAGGACGTAGTTGATGCAAATTTGTGTCGACCTATGACGAACCAAATAAGTCACGATAATGTTGCGTCAGTCAATTATCCAACAAAAATTGGTAAAGACGAAAATTATGGACACTAAATCGATCGAAAAAAAATATTTGATGCAGTTGCCAATGCTAATACATTTACTGACCTTGATTTAATGATAAATTATTTCCGATGCTAATCTAGTTTAGCATCGAACTTTTCTTTGATTAGTGTTGGATATCTCTGACGTCAATCATCATAAATCCTATAGTGTAAGTGTGGCAAAAACTACATAAAATAGAAGAATTAATTTAGCATTTTTATTAGAAGGAAAAGAGACCCTTTTCTCTTTAAATTTATGATCTTGAACATATGATTGTATATCATTATTGAGGCATCATGCATGAATTAATTTGATGTTGTTTTCATTTTGCTTCAAAAGAGCTAGGGAATTGATGTACTCTCACGTATCAAGCAAACAAAGTCCAATCTGTATGGGGGAATTGACAAGATTAAAATTTAAATAAGCATGAACAAGTAGGATGTAGGCCATACACTTCCAATCAAGAAGCTAAGTTAGTGTTTTAAAGCTTTGCAACAATGCATTTTAATCATTTAACAAGTAGAAAATTGTTAGCATCTTTATGTGATACTCAACCTAAGTACCCATTCAAGAAGGCATATCTTCAAAAAGTTGTAGTAATTTGAAGTATGTCTATCCCATCCAATAGCATCGAATCTAATCCTCAACTATAATTAGAGATTTGAAAGTTAAAGTGTTAAGTTTATGTTGCATTAAGAAATCAAGTTCAAAAACTAGAGACTCAACTAGTCAATATCTATCATTTTGTATTTCTTCCTTTATCTTTGAAATCATGCAATCCCATGATTTGGTTCATCTTCCTTGCAAGGGTTCTATTTTGATTTTTTGGGTGACTCCCTTCTAAAAATATAAATATGCATTCAATGTTTTCTTCATTCTTTCACTTTTTTTTATGATCGTAAGTAATGTTTATTAATTTTCTCTGAGTAAATTTCAATTTATCATAAATTATATTGCACGACTATACTAGCTAGACATATAATATAGGCTAAATAATTTGTGTGGAATTAAATAAAAATGATTCTCAGTTAACTACAGGTGATCGTGATATATTTATAATTGCATAATGAACTAAATTAAATTGTCTTAACATGTATCATTATTTTCTACCTAGTATAGAATAGTTGATAAATAATATTTTATGTGCTACAAAAGAAGTTTCCTATTGACTCCCTTTCAAGATGGTGTCCTAGAAAGTCACTAATCTTGGCACAATGTATGTCAAGACAGTGCATAGAAAGTTAATTTGTGAGTGTGCAATAAATTGACGATCAAGAAAGTTATGAGATACACAAATGCCCCCATTTTGAGCATGTCCATGAACAAAATCAAAATCGTTGAAAATGTATTTCATTCATGTTGGAAAACCAAAATTTTCACAACATTGGTGGTCCCAATGTTTTTACAATAGATTTTTACATTGTTGGTGGATTAGTATTAAGTAGTTATAATAGTAAGTATAATCATTTAATTTCAAGCATAATGAAGGTGATAGCATGATACTTAATCTTGGAAATATGAGCTATTTTTGGAACTCCATAAGATAGTGTTATGTCTAGGAAAGATGATGTAATTTGTGATAAAAGTTTGATAGGCTATATTTATAACCTAGCCCACATCTGAGAACGCATAAAAAGATTGTGGTGAAATGATATGAAAATAAAACATATTACAAATATACTAGCTCAAAGATAGCCTAAACTTGTTTTCCAACATTCCACTACTCATTTGTTCGTTAACACATAAATTAGGATAACTTTTTTAGAAAATAAATAAATAAGTTAAAGGCCACCTACAACTAACCAATATTTTAAAGTAGATATGAGAAAGACGCCATCAAATTGATATGTAGTTGGGATGCATGGGCTTGCTTACTTGTTTAATATTCACCATGATAGTTTGCTTTAAGAGGACATGCATGCAATTGTATTTTAAGATAAAGAGACCATGGAATGATGGGATTGTTTTTACAAAAGAAAAAAAGAATAAAAAAAACCATTATAGCCCACCAAAATTCTCAATGCATAAAATGTCTTTCATCTAATTGATGAATTATTTATGAGATTTTTATTAATCCTTATAAGAATCACCTCAAAACATAGTTTAAAACTCAATATTAGATGCAGGTGTGAATATATAAACTAATGATGAAGCTATTGATAAAATGATTGATTGGCTTACTTAAGGCCATTAAGAGCCCCTTACAAAACATAAATAGCCTAGAGTGTTTTGATTATAGAGATTGTCTAGTGTGATAATGCTACTTTAGGTTTCCATTGAGGAAGGAACTTTTGACATCTGTTTGTTTGACAAACCATATCTTCAAATAGGTGAAACTTAATATAAGTCTAATTATTGATAATTTGAAAATAGTGATATCTTATAATAATTATTGTCAGGATGTTAGTGGAATCATTAAGTGACCGAACAAGTTATATAGCATTTTATGGAGCATTTACAATGTGTTTAATGATAAACACAATTTTTTTAACATACTGGTTTCCAAAAGAGATAAAAAGATATCAAAGTTCATATGGTATTATAAAAAAGTGCATTAAATTATTCTAACATTTCAATATGTCATTTAAAATTTTTAGGCAAGAAAAACGAAGGTTTTGTTAGTACGTGCTAAAGATGGAACAAATGTTATGGAGCACTTTCTATATGTTATTTTTCTTATGCACATGGCGAGGAAGGTTGTTAGAAAGGTGTTTTAGGAAACCATGTGAGGAGGTAGAGCAATAGTTTGATTTTAGAATATGCAATGGTAGAATGTATTGAAAATTATGCGAGAATTTTATTGTTTACAAGTGATTGCTTGATTATCTGAGTGGATGCCTTGATTAATGCTTTATCTCAGCATGATAAGAGAGTGACTTAGGGGGAGTTATCATTTCTCAATTGATGAGTCAAATTGATGATGAGAATTATAGTGATGGGAGCTTTATTTGGAGTTATACATCTTTTCCTTTGGAGCATAAAGAGTGATGGTTATGCAGTAGATGCTATCATTAATAAATAATATTTTTGAGAGTTGGTGATGGGAGCATTATTTGGAGTTATACATATTTTCCTTTGGAGTATAAAGAGTGATGGTTATGCAGGAGATGCTATCATTAATAAATAATATTTTTGAGAGTTGAACAAACATATTAAAATGAGGGTGAATTTGTAAGTATTTTTTAAAACTATTAATTTTCTAATGCAAAAAATAGAATAAAATAAACATCCAAAATAATAAAAACACATAAATAAAGTAATATAATGATTAACTCATTAATCAAACACATAACTAAATATATAAATATAGGAATCAATACCCAAAAAACATTTGCATAAGCTTAAAAGTTATTGTAATAAAAGGCACCATAAAAGTAAACTTACATTATAGATTAATCATCATACTAAGTGAGTTTAATAACAATAACATCCAAGTGAATTAATTAACTCAAATACACTAATTATTATAATACATACACTGACATCCTAGAACTTATTGTAATTTACAAAACTATCCAAACCAAAATATAATATTATGGTGATGTCAGGGTTATGGTATAAATAGATTGGCCCTCACAGATGCTTCATTCTTGGATTCCAAATCAAACTCAATGGGACTAATGTTAAATGCATGATTGGTTGGCTTGTTTTTGTTAAATTCGCTTTGCATTTTGTAGGTACCACATTAGGCAGATGTAATGCGTGGGAGGAACGGCTTCTGGCTTTCTATATATTCTTCATTATTTTAACTACTATATTTGGCAAGGGCAACTACTCCTATCTATATTTAATTAGTATTTTAGAAAACATGAAGAAGGAAGACCCCACGCCAACTGTCTCTTAACACCACCACTGATTATTTTATTTGGGAATGATTTGTACAGTCCTCATTTCTATGTTTTAGAAAGTTTTGGACAACTTGTTGCTTGTCGTGTGCAATTTGTGCTTTAAAGTTTATGGTAAGTGGCTTCCAAAACTCTTCTTTAAGGCAGCTTTATTCTTGGACTTTAGGGGTTTTAATGTTAGGTCATTTTTTTATGTACATTTGTTAATAGTTTAGATTTGAGAACTTTGGCAATGCAAAAATAAGATATTTATTTAAGAACTTTGGCAATGAGAAAGTGTCAAATTTTAAGTATT
>NW_018164591.1:795069-798956 GCF_001263595.1 Phalaenopsis equestris
CTTTGGCAATGAGAAAGTGTCAAATTTTAAGTATTGTTTATGTTTATAGCTACATATTTTGAGAGTAAACTTGATGACTTGGGTGGCTACATTAACATATAAAAATTATAATGGTGAAGAATGTATGGGAAGAAAGATGTTGTTCTTTCCATGCATTATGTTTGCCTGAAGTGATACTTAAAATGCAAAAAAAAAGAAATTGTCATATATTTGATTTTGATACTTGAACCAACCTTGAAGAAAATAGAAGTTCTATCGGGTTTTTTTCATTGTTCATGTTATGACTCATGTTTTCTGGCTAAAAAGAAAGGTAAGAATATTTGGGAATGATAAAACCCCTAATAATATAGTTATTAACTTTTTTTTTGTTGTAAGACATAAGAATAAGAATTGAAAAATTAAAGGTGAGCATCTTTCTATCATTCTTAACTTACACTTTAAATGACCAATCATTGTTTGTTATTGATGATTGCTACATAAGGTGATCATCTGTGATAGGTCAATTTTATTGCTTGGCTTAATATATTACACATTTTGTGCAAAATAATGCGGAAAATAAATTCATAAAACCAAAAAAAAAACAACCTAATACAATGCAACTTACTTGATTTGGCACAAATCAGCCTAAATCCACGGGCAGAGTTATTCCACCATCAATATGTCAGAAGGAAAGAAAAAATTAATTGAATTAGGTTTACAACTCAATACACTCAAATCTTCCATAACCCTTCACATAAAAAAGAGAAGATTAGGATATACAAATTAGAAATAATATAAATATCGCGAAGAGCATATATTTAGAACTCCTTAAATTAAGTTTCATAATATAGAATGAATATATAATTAGATGTCTTAAAATTATGTTACCTAATATTAATCCTCATAATATGCACACTTCCTAGTTTACAATCATTATATTTTAATATTTTCATAATAATCTAGGGTTTCTCACTTCTAGATAAGTGAGAGATGATCAAAATGCACTCTAACACGATAACGACTGAACCAAGATGGTTGCCTACGTACCCCATCACCCGAAGGGATCAAACCTCTCATAGTTCTTCAAAATACTCGAATGAGCAATTAATAATGAGCTCGGATGTACACCGAACTTTTATAGTATGTGAAATTTTGAACTAGTGGTACTTTTATGAGCATGTTCATTGGATTCACCTTTGTATCTATTATCTTCAACAAAAAATTAGCATCTTTAATTATGTCCCAAACAAAGTGATACCTCACATCAATGTAATTGGTACGAATATGATGAACATAATTTATGGCCAAGGATAACCACTATAACTGTCACAGAACATCATCAGAGACTCCTAATCAACTCCCAAGTCATTCATTAGGCTCTACATTTGTATCACTTCCTTCATCGCCTCCATGACAACTATGTACTCAGTTTCTGAAGCAGAAAAAGTAAAAAAAAAATTAAAGAATCAATCTCCCACTAACTAGACCTCCTGTCAATATGAATAAGTAATCAATTGTTGACCTATGTCTATCGATATCATATGTATAGTCGGAGTCAACATATCATATTCATAAATCATCAATAGATGAATGCCTCTCAAATGTCAGGCCAACATCAATTATAAACTTTAGATACTTCAAAATATTTTTTATAGCTTGTAAACAACTCCATGTTAGATCATGCTTAAAATAATTTAACAACACCAGTTGCTTGTGTGATGTCGGGTCTAGTAGAAACCATAGCTTACATCTTACCCACAATATTAGCCTAAGGAACCGTTCGAACATATTTTCTCTCAATATCCTTTTTAGGACACTGATTTGAAGTTAATCAAATATGAGATGCAATGGGTGCACTTGTTTTCTTGCTTGAGTCTTCAACCTCAAACTTTTTCAAGACCTTTTGAACATATGCTTCTTGTGAGAGCTAAACCTTTTTAGTTACATTATCCTGAAAATTTCACGCCAAGAATTCTATGAGCTTCACCCAACCCCTTCATCTTGAAATTATTTGACAGTTGATTCTTAATCATATCAACCTCAATCTAACTAGCATATCTAATCAATATGTCATAAAAAAAATATAAGCAAATAAATGTACTCATCATTGACTAAATGATGGGGTTTTTATTGTATATCAATCATATATCACAGAAGATTTCTATCTAAATTATCAGATGTGACATTCAAAGAAAAAAAATATCATCCTGATTGATAGAAATATTACATTAGATTGGCTCTAGTCATCCGGATGAAGACAATTTTCATAATTTATGGGTCTACGAAACCAGCATTTTTCCCTTGTCGTATGAGTGTAAGAAAATATTTATTTTATTATAGTATCTGACATCTCCATGAGGGGAAGCCCTCGTAGGATCTGATATCTCTATGGTGGCTTCCGAGGATAAGCACGGGGGCTTATCCTCGAGACATGCACATGATACAGTTATCTACCGCAATCATAAGTGTGGATACCATATTAGTATGACTTGAGATATGTTCATGCTATGCAACCCGTTTTAAAATAGGCCTGAAGGCAATGCAAGTAAGTGAAAAACATATTTTAAAATCTTGAATGTTTTAATCATAAATTTTAATTATCCTTAAAATTTTATTAGAATTTTACTAGTGATAGATAGATTTTATTAGTTTTTTATTTTATTTTTTTTTTTGAGTTGCTCTTTTTTTTAGTATTTGTGGGCTTTGTGTCTTCTTTTTTATCTCAGTGATGATGGTTGTGTCCTACTCTTTTGGCCATTAATGTGTGTTCTTCCTTTGCTTGCTTTGATTCACCACGTTGGTTTCAGGTTTGCCCTTTCTTACATTATGTTTTCCTTCTTTTTATTTTATTTTATTCATCTTCTTTTAACACTTCATTCACTTTGGCTTCTGGCTTCACTTGGTTATTCTTCGATTCGTTGTTTCTACTTTGTCTTAGCTTGTTGCAAGTTATTGATGTTTCTTCTTGCGCTTTTGTCTTAGCTTCTTGCAGGTTTTTGTTAGTTCTGCTTATGCTTTTGGCGGCACAATATACTTCTTTTTAGTGTGTTTCGTTTTTCTTGGAGCTTTTTTGCGTGAGTTGTACCCCTAGGGGCGGATTTCCTAAGTTTTTGTTTGCGTGTGTTGTATTTTATGTGTAGTGAGGATCCTTCTAGCCGACTTTGGACTCTTTATTTTGAATTAATAAAATTCTCTCGGGGATTCCTTAAAAAAAAATCTAAATTACAAACAACAATCTCGTAAGCTTAATCGACAGTGATTATAAATTTGTGCTCCCAAACACGTGATATGCAATCAACCAGCCTCAAGATTAGGGTTGTTAAAAAAGCGCTTCATTTTCGAACAACTCATGTTTAATCCCTTCATTGAGCAAACGAGTCAAATACGAACAATTTTTTGTAGCTCAATTTATAAATGAGCCCAACAAGAACAAATTTTTTTTTACTCGTGTTTGCCTCATTTTGGCTCGATTTAATTAAATAATAAATAAATAATATATTAAATTTAAATTAATGATTTTTTTTATATGATATTAAAGATTTGGTTTATGTAAATACAAAATTTAAATTTAGAGTTTAGAAATATAAATGCGTAAGAATTGGAGGGTATGCATGTAAATCCCCTTTAGATTAAATAAAAAAAGTTAGGCATTAGATATATATGTAAATGGATTAAAATATTTTCCCAAGAGTTCCACTCATATTTACATACATTTTTTCCCTAAAATTTGTTGGTATGTATGCAACCACATGGTAAGAAAAATTTCAAGCACATGAATTTAGAGATTCTCAACCGTCTTGCGCTTTCAGTTTTATCTCACACCAAGAGATTGTAAAAATTTCATTAAAAATCTAACATAAACATAAAAAGAAATGGAGGAAATCCAAAGTTGTCAGCTTTGTTGGTAG
>NW_018164591.1:799204-800902 GCF_001263595.1 Phalaenopsis equestris
ATAAATTTTTTATATATAATTATTTTAAATTATTTTATATTTCGAACAATAATGATTCGAACACGAACGAACGCATCACTGTTCGTGTTTGGTTCATTTAACTAACCGAACGAAAAAAATGTGTTCACGTTTGTCTCATTTACTTATCGAACAAATCGAACACGAACTGTTTGCGAACAACGAGCTTTTTTGGCAGCCCTATTTGCGGGTTTATAAAATTAGCAAAGCAAAAAGATTTTATTTTTATTATCCCTCTAAAAATAATCAAAATAAATAAAAGATAAAATTTGAAATTTAATTCAAGCCAAAAATTCAAACTTAAACATGTGCTTAATTCGCTAATCAACTACTAAAAAATTTTTCGAACCAAAATAAATTGTAGTAGCCACTGTAATCTATCAGATGTCATTTTTTTTTTCTCCTTCCTCAATTATTGGAAAAATTATTACATCCGGATATCCAAATATACGAACAACACCTCGGATACACCAACAGAGGATGAGAATCGGAACTTACCCTCCTCGCTGCATCCCGGCCGATGTCTGCAATTTCGAAGTCCGGATGTAATAATTTTTTATCAATTGCTGCCCGTAAATGTAGCATCGGCAGCCAATATGTTTTCCTACCGGGGAAGATGACAACCAGAAACGCAGCTCACGTGGGGGCTTTCCAAATTAAGAGGAGCATATGCCCTAAGCGCATAATTAGTTATTTATTAATGAACTATTAGTGATTAATCACATTATTAAGATCTCCACTGCGGGATAACTCGTCGCTTTCTCCACCCGTGGCTCATCGCGCTGCTGTTGAAACGACACATGCCCGATTCTTTTCGATTTGGTTAACGTGGGAAGGCCGAGGGTAATAATCACCATGATTCCAAAGCAAGAAATCCGTTCTCCTTTTGCCTCCTCTTTTTTTTTCTTCTCCCCAAAACATCAAGCTTTTTGGGCTGTTTAAACTGTAAACCTTAATGCAGATAGAATTCGAGGAAGAGGGAAGAGTGATTAAGGTTTAGCCACCGTCTTAAGAACTGTCATTAATGGGAAAAGTCGCTTGAGACTGGATGCTGTTTTCGATTTATATAAATGCTCTCGATCACTCCAATCGTTGGGCGGCACTAAGTTTGGCAAAAGCGGCCACGTTGCGACATATTACCTGTTCATCGCGTTACCTTTTTGCGCCTCCTTCCCTTCCTCCTCGTCCTAGGATTTAGTTTTCTCAGCGAGCAAGGGAGGAGGAAGAAAAGCAGGGATTTTTTAGATGGAGAAGGGGGGAAATGGAGATTTTTTAAATGGCGGGAGCTGAACGGCGAAGCTAAGCCAGAGCGTAGGGTGGAGGTAGGATTAGAGGGATGTGGGATCTCAACGGTTCGCCGGATAATATGGTGGGTTCGGAAGCAGATGAAGGGGAGAGCTCATCCCAGAGGAAGGGGAAGGAGCCGGAGTCCGCAGTGTCGACGGAAAATTCGAGCTCGTCGGCGGTCGTCGTGGAGGCCTCCGACGAAGGGGAGGATAACTCCGGCGGGAGGGAAGTCGGAAGGATCTTCGGGATCAGCTTCGCCGGCGGCCAGCAGCCGTTCGTTACTCGTCAGTTCTTTCCCTCCGGGGAGTCAGTTGCTCAGAGCTGCGGGGATCCACCACCGAGGGCGCACTGGGCGGCGGTTCAGTTCCGACCACCAGAATCGGCGGGCGCCGC
>NW_018164591.1:800922-811986 GCF_001263595.1 Phalaenopsis equestris
GAGAAAGAGGAGCCGACGAGGGCCGAGGTCGAGGAGCTCTCAGTACAGGGGAGTGACGTTTTACCGGCGAACCGGACGATGGGAATCCCATATATGGTTTGTTCCCTCGCTTCACTCCTCCCCCGAAAGCTTGAAACAGAAAGCTCTCCTTTTTCCTTAAAATTTTGAGTGCTTGGTTCTGATTCGAGTAACTGTTATAATTCATTCTGTTTCGTTTATCCTCGCAGGGATTGCGGAAAACAAGTGTATTTGGGTATGTTTTGCATACTGTAAATATATTAATTTGTTCATCCATGTTCCTTCAATTGATTTTTTTGTTATAGCGTTGGCTCTGATGATCATGTTCTTCCATTCTCCTCCTTGATTTCTTCAGGTGGATTTGACACAGCCCATGCCGCCGCCCGGTACCTTTTCTCTCCTAAAAATCTCTCTTTTATAATAGAATATTTCTTCAAATTGCTAATTTTTTTTTTTTAATTCTCGTTGCAGGGCGTATGATCGAGCGGCGATAAAGTTTCGTGGTGTAGAAGCCGACATAAACTTCAGTTTGGAGGACTACGAAGACGATTTGAAGCAGATGAGCAATTTAACAAAAGAAGAATTTGTTCATGTGCTTAGAAGACAGAGCACCGGGTTCCCAAGAGGAAGTTCCAAGTACAGGGGTGTCACTCTTCACAAATGCGGCCGATGGGAAGCTAGAATGGGCCAGTTCCTAGGGAAGAAGTAAGTCCATTGATCTCCGATATCTCCATTACATAACCTTACTCTTATCCTCTCATTGATCATCACTTCGTTTTGCAGGTATGTATATTTGGGCCTTTTTGACACCGAAGTGGAGGCAGCAAGGTAAGCACCTGACTCAGAAGGTTGTTTCACCAAAACAATCAATCCTCCAAAAAGCTGCGAGCTTTGAAGATTTATGCATCGCAATTTATTTAATACTTGCAGAGCTTATGACAAGGCAGCGATTAAATTTAATGGAAAGGATGCAGTGACGAACTTCGATGCCAGTATCTACGCCGATGAGCTTGGTTGCTCACGTAAGAAACTAAACAACATGCTTTTAATTTGTCTGCAATGATTCACCGGTTTTGCAATTCCACAGCTGTGCAAATTGAGCACAATCTTGATCTGAGCTTGGGGAGCTCAGCGTCAAAGATAAGCGCAATGAGCCCAATGGATGAGGAGAGCTCCGGCTGCGGAAGCAGCGGCGGCGGCGGCGGCGGCGGCGCAGATCAACGGTTTCTGACTACTTGCCATGAGGCCATCAACGCCACCACCAAGGTTTGCATGAACTTTCTAAACACCATTGCTATTTTCAGTGCCTGAAATTTGTTGTTTTCCATTATTTAACATTTGTTTACATCTGAAACTTTAATAGCTCAAACTGCCTGATCATGAGAGTAGAGTAAATTTCCACCTCGGCCATCATATGGAAATGCTGAAGCATTCTTCCTACATCCAGCAGCAATCTCCGCTGCCACAACCACAGCCAGTCGGCTTTCCGTTCATCCGCCACCATCTCTCTCATCCTTCCATCTATCACCAAGTGCGTATATATCCACAGTTCCATCTAAATCATCCGTCAAAATTGCATTTTTCTCTTATACCATGTAAAAAAATTACACCTTTCGGCTCCCATTAATCAGAGATTTTATAAAATGGGACCATAAATGCCTCCTGCTGCATTGCAGTATCTTGGCGGCAACATGGCCGCCGTTACCATGTAAAAAAATTACACCTTTCAGCTCCCATTAATCAGAGATTTTGTAAAATGGGACCATAAATACCTCCTCCTGCATTGCAGTATCTTGGCGGCAACATGGCCGCCGCAGCGAGGAACGGCGGAGATGTTCATCTGTCATTGGGGATCGACGGTGGAAGCAGTTGGGCTCCACTGCATGCCGCTCCGCCACCGCCGTAGCTGCAGCATCATCAGGATTCCGGCCACCGCAAGCAGTGAAGACCACTCACAATTGGCTGCAAAAGAGAAGAGGTTGCAGTCACTGGGCAGACCCTGACCCGAACTGACCCGGAAAAAAAAGAAAGGGATTGAAAATTGAAAATACAAGATTTTGTTTGCTGAGATAGTCGACAAAAGAGAAATGACAGCGCCTCTATCCTCTCTGCCTTTCTTTATTTTTTACATGCTTTTTTTTCCATCTCATTAGAATTTTTTTGTTTGCAAACATTCTGTTCTAAGGTGGGGAGGGTGAAATGAATGAATTCAATGATTTGTGCTGGAACATTAAAGTCGCAACCTGTGAAGGGGTGGATTCAGAATGCGATTTTGCTATTTTGGGGGTGTTGAAATAATTGGCGGGGGGGTGAGCATGGTTAAAGTGGTTAGAGACTAATAAAGGCAATTGAGGGGGGAATCTGACAAAGAGAATTTTTGTGAGGGGGTGGATAGCTAAATAAGAGGATTAGATGTGGCCCCTGAGGAAAGTTGGATGACGTGTCGCTATCGTCGGTCCTTCGAACCAGTTCACTGCGGGCTCATGCAGTCAGAACAAAAGATAGACTATTATGGCGAGAGGGACATCTCACCGCAGAGATCCAATACACACCGTACACACCACCTTTGTTCCTTTTTTTTTTTTCTTTTTTTCTTTTTTGTGGGGTTTAATTTCTCTTTAAATGGCAACACGAATGTGTGAATTATTATGCAAATTTATTAAAAACAGATCAGTCATACGTTTAATATTTTAATCTAGTGATTGATTATTTTTAAAATCAAATAATTTTTTTTTCTTTTTTTAAGGATTTTTTTTGCAATTTGGTACTATATCTCATGTCTATTTTCTTAACAGCTCTTAATCTTTTTTAATGGCTTAAATTAATTATAATTGTAAAACTAAAAGAAGCTCTTGTGAAGTAATCAGTTACTATTCGATTTGATTGAAAGACTGGACAACTTGGATGAGTGTTCAGCCAAGTTGTAGCTGGTAAATGGAAAATTAGAACGCAGCACATCTTATCATGAAAATGGAAGATTTTTAATGTATTTAAGAATTAAAATATAAAAATACTTCTAATAATTTATCGAATAAGCCCTTAACAGAAGCAGATTTATTTTAAAAAAATTGATCAAATCTAATCTTAGTTTATAGTCTCAGATCATAAATTAATAACCTAAGAAAAAAAAAAAGATTTTGAAGCATTTAAATTTTTAAAAAACTATTTTGCATTTCATTCATGTAACTTGCATGTAGGAGGATGAACTCTCCTCTCTACATCTCAAACAACAAACATTAAAAGTTCGAGGCATTAACAAATCCAACAAAAAAATCTTACTTTTTATATCCATATCATATAAAAATTTCATCTTTTCTCAAGAACACAACTAAAAGCAATCTTCCCATTTTCATGTTAAATTAAAGGACATATATGTAAAAATTAAGGTTTACGAATCTTCCTAAATTTAAAAAAAAAAAGTAACTTTGCCTATTAAACTAGCTGGCACCCACAGCTGAAAACCTTGGGGAAATTTGGCTGGTGGTTTTCAGGCTACATAGGAGGAGGCTATGAGTGACATGAAGGTACGGGAGGAAGCAGCTGTTCGTGGTGCAGCTTTGCCGGCTTGGCTGCTGGCTTTGGGAGAGCTCCATTTGTGATGTACGAGAGCTGTTGAGATCAGCAGACATTGATTCAGCAGCTGATAATTAAAAGTTTTATTTATTGCTACTATGCGAGCTACAGCAGGAGTAGGGCTTCATGAGTGGGGGGAGGGGTGGCTGTCAGCTACATTGCGTCTCTATTGGAAATGAAAGCTTCTGCTGTGTAGAGTTTGGATTACTGAGTGGTCCGGGTCCTAGGTTCTTTGGAATCTTTAGCCTTATGAGGAAAAATTCGAACTTTTTAATTTCAGCTACTGTTCTTGTGCATTTAAATCACTTCTGTGATGGGTTGGGATGGCAAGAGCAATCTTACCATGCCTGAGGGGCTGTTTGGCTGCAGTAAAAATGAATTAATAAATCTGAATTTAATACAATTTGAAGTAAAATTTGGGCTTTAAATCTAAAATTTTATAAATTTATGAAATTTGTGCATTTTTATGTTTGGTTGGACTTACTAAATTGAGCTGATAAATCCTTTTTCTCCCCAAGAGTTATAAAAAAATTAACAAAAAAAAAGCAAACTTCTGATTTATTTTGTGAAATTTCATTATAATTCAATTCAATGCTACAGCTTGATATAATTTTTATGAAAAGTTTTGGAAATTTAAATTTTATTTGAAATAAATTTATGGCATCAAGTAATAATTTCAGTGACTTCTTTGTCTTGCTTATTCCTTTTAAAGAAGAACAAATGAGGTGTGAGGAAAGTTATTCAATTGTTTTATAAAATATAACAAATTTTAAAAATTTTTGTGATCCTTTTTTTTCATTTAACTCGATGAATTATGACCAAAATACTTTCAAACTTTTAAAAGATAATAAAAGGTATTTTGATGATTTTAAAAGATATATAAATCAATATATTGAATGATATCAAGACGTAGGGTCTCAAATTTTAAAATGACCAAAATACTTTTCACTTTTAAAAAGGTAATAAAAGGTATTTTGATGGTTTTAAAAGATATATAAATCAATATATTGAATCATATTAAGAAGTAGGGTCTCATATTATCCATGAGTGCATACAATCCGATAAATGATCTTGTATCTTACAGAGAATGATAAAGAGAGAGAGAGAGAGAGAGATGGACGGCAGTCTTTTAAGGGAACCATAAGAAATATATTATATCCCAATCTCTGTTAACTCTCAGAGGTTCCCTGTGTACTGGTTTTCAAAGAGGGAAAAGAGGAAAATAAATATCTAAACCGACCTCCCGAGAGGAAAGAGAAGAATCCTATTCCGTGTTCTTTTCCCTCTTCTTTCATACATAAGAGAGAAAATCAATAAAATAATTGAAGTAGTACATCTTGTATTGTATGCCATCTTTCTTCGGTGTCTTCATAGAAAGTTTATGATGTGGATATCAAGTATTATCGGTACGACAACCATTCATAGTACTTGGGTGAAAAGATTAAGTATCAAGTGTTGCTCGATGTTTTCAATAAAGGATCGACAGACCTAATTATTGGTCCTGATGACTTCTTATTAGTCATGTTGGCTTCTGACACGCTCCAAGTGCAGTGAAACAGGGGCGACTTACGCAAGTAAACGTGCATATCAATAATATACGGAAATGAGTTTCGTGTGTCAGTCCAACAAAGAATGAAACAAATTGCAAAAGGAAAATTTCTAATTTTTTGTTGTTGGTCCTTGCCTGAATTGTAGTTTTCGCAATGACTAAATCAACTTCTTTTATATTATTGAGTCAAAAGACCCTATACTAGCAACATGTGAAAGTTCTGTGGTTTTCAAATGTTCAGATTCTCTCATAAACTGGTTCCTTAGAACATTAAGTGTAAAAATAAGTGATTCAACAAACAGTTAGCAAACGAGAGCATCTCTCTTCCTTACCCCCATCTGGTAGTCTAATGAAGCTAGGCTGAAAACTTGGATTAGTTCCATAAATTCAACTTTTAACCCTAATTAATTAGTTCTCCCTAAATTTTGCACTAACTTTGAAACAAAATTCTTAAGTTGGTGTGATTAACTTAGTCGTTCCATTACGCTCTTCTGAAATTCATACTTCATGATAATTGTTAACATTTCACTCTGTCAGAATGAAATTAAAAGAAGGTTAAAAAGAGAATCATCACCGCTTAAGATTAAGCAAAAAATCACATAAGAAATATCACACTCAACAATGCGACATCCCGAATTTATTAGAGAAAGAGAAAATACTCACTACACATGCTCATATTCACCAACATAAACATAGTAAGTGAAAAAATTGCAACGAAAAAGCCTTTCAATAATTGAATGAAACAAATTACAAAAGAACTTTCCAAAGTACTTATCACTTTCTTCTCACTTTGTTCAATTGATGATACAAGCACAAAGTCTCTCAAACACTACTTAACTCAATTTTCTGCACTTAGTTGCAAGCTATAGATCTTCTATGGCCTTCTAAGATGTTCCACCTCAAAAATGTCAGAAAAAGCTCCTCTCCGATCGTTTGCATTACTTTTATACTTTTCCTAGTGAAGAGACACGTCCCAACTACAGAAATTGTCAATTTATGCAGATTGGCACCTATGCGCTACTGGCTGGCACTTAGGAGCTAGTAACGATTTTTGTTTTAGGGCTTCGGGCTCCCAAGTGCCCAGATCATGGTGCATAGACACTGACAATGTGGCGCTTAGTCATTGTAGATGCGGCAATAACATTATGAGCTCTCGGGTTTTCTAGACAAATTATGGAAGGAACCAATACCTAGGTGCCCAATCTCTTGTGGCTAAGACCCACCGTCACGGTATGGTTTCTACATTCTAGCTGCTCATGTTACAACATGAACATGTCTTGTATGTGGCATCTAGGAGCCCCGTCCAAACACCTAGGCGCCAGAAAACCACTTAACTCTGATTTGCCATTTTTCAAGTTTTGTTCGACCTCCTTCCTTGGATCCTGCATCAAAACACTAAACCTTCCACAAAGCACAATTTAAACATACATAAAGGTAGAATAAAGGTAAAAAAATATGTACATTGCGTGCATATGTCAACTTCCTTTGATAGCTTCCCTCATGTATGTGGGCTAGACTTTCCTTCTAAGGAAGATGAGAATGAACGGACCGACAAACAAGCTCGATTCAGCCACTTTGGTGAGTGGGCTAGGTTTAGCCACTTTGGCAGGTGGGCTTGTCTCAGCCACTTCGACAGGTGAGCTCGACTCAACCACTTCAATAGGTGGGCTCAATTTAGTGACTTTGGTAGGTGTTCCTAATTCAATAATGGAAATTTAGCTAGATCATTTGTATAATTGTATTTGTGAGTACACAATATTTTGATTATCATTATATATACAGTTTAGTTTCTTCTGCTTTAATTATAATTATTGCAGAGCTTTAAAAAAGTGTCAAAATTTATGTTTTATCTAATCATGATGAATGCTTATAAGGATTAGAGAGCATTTATTATTTTAATTTTGTAGAAAAATATGATACACACATAAATAAGATTAGTTTAGAGTGACTCATAGAGACGTGATATCTTTTTTTGTGAAAACTCAAAGATGGGAAAAAGCAAGAAAGAATGGACCAATTGAAATGATTCTATTAATATACGTAAAAAGTTACAGATTAGTATAATTTAGTAGATATGTGAAGTATAAGATGGTTTCCAAGATAAAATTAGAGGTTTGAAGTATTATAATTGCTTCAAAAAATTGTTGTTGTTCTAATTGGTTCTCCTTCTTGTGGAAGAGAGACTAGATACTAAAAATACAAGCATGAATCTTATTGTCAACATCAGGCATCCATATTTATGTTGTTGTCAGACACTAGTATTGATGATAATAGTGCATGATAACTTTACCAGCACTGTGACAAATATCATGGCTTAATGTCACAACAAGCATTGGTTTTATCAACAAAAGCATGCATTGAAGTTGAAATCAACTATGTTTATAAGAATTGTTAGGAACTATAGGCATTAATATTGTTGGAAATAACATATATAAATAATGACTTCAATGGTGGGTATTAGTCTTGTTGTCAATATCATGTGTTGATGTTAGTGTTTACGACATTCATATATCTTCTAAGCGATGGCAAGCAACCAAATTAATGTCAACAACTTCTATTAGCCATATTCATGATTGTGGATATTAGCATTAATATTTAGTATTATGCATCATACTTATTAATTTTGATTAGTGTCAGGGTCAAAGTTGATATTGAGAGTGAGTGTAGTTCATAATATGATAATTACATGTTTCGAGTTTATTAATAATAACGTGAAATAATAATACTTTTGATACAACCTCAAAATAAGTCCCAAGTGTATATGTAAACTTTATTTGTTAATGGTATATGCCTGTTGCAGCATTAATATTTAGTATTATGCATCATCCTTATTAATTTTGATTAGTATCAGGGTCAAAGTTGATATTGAGGTGAGTGTAGTTCATAATATGATAATTACATGTTTCGAGTTTATTAATAATAACGTGAAATAATAATACTTTTGATACAACCTCAAAATAAGTCCCAAGTGTATATGTAAACTTTATTTGTTAATGGTATGTGCCTGTTGACCTCACTTTTGGTTGAGGTCTTTGCTGTTGGTCCTTGCCTGAATTGTAGTTTTCGTAATGACTAAATCAACTTCTTTTATATTATTGAGTCAAAAGACCCTATACTAGCAACATGTGAAAGTTCTGTGGTTTTTAAATGTTGAGATTCTCTCATAAACTGGTTCCTTAGAACATTAAGTGTAAAAATAAGTGATTCAACAAACAGTTAGCAAACGAGAGCATCTCTCTTCCTTACCCCCATTTGGTAGTCTAATGAGGCTAGGCTGAAAACTTGGATTAATTCCATAAATCCAACTTTTAACCCTAATTAATTAGTTCTCCCTAAATTTTGCACTAACTTTGAAACAAAATTCTTAAGTTGGTGTGATTAACTTAGTCGTTCCATTACGCTCTTCTGAAATTCATACTTCATGATAATTGTTAACATTTCACTCTGTCAGAATGAAATTAAAAGAAGGTTAAAAAGAGAATCATCACCGCTTAAGATTAAGCAAAAAATCACATAAGAAATATCACACTCAATAATGCCACATCACGAATTTATGAGAGAAAGAGAAAAATACTCACTACACATGCTCATATTCACCAACATAAACATAGTAAGTGAAAAAAGTCAAACGAAGAAGCCTTTCAACAATTAAATGAAACAAATTACAAAAGAACTTTCCAAAGTACTCCTCACTTTCTTCTCACTTTGTTCAATTGATGATACAAGCACAAAGTCTCTCAAACACTACTTAACTCAATTTTCTCCACTTGATTGCAAGCTATAGATCTTCTCTGGCCTTCTAAGATGTTCCACCTCAAAAATGTCAGAAAAAGCTCCTCTCCAATCGTTTGCATTACTTTTATACTTTTCCCAGTGAAGAGTCACATCTAAACTACAGGAATTGTCAATTTATGCAGATTTGTGCCTATGCACAACTGGCTGACGCTTAGGAGCTAGTAACGGTTTTTGTTTTAGGGCTTCGGGCTCCCAAGCGCCCAGATCATGGTGCATAGACATTGACAATGTAGCGCTTAGTCGTTTTAGATGCGGCACTAACATTACGAGCTCTCGGGTTTTCTAGACAAATTATGGAAGGAACCAATACCTAGGTGCCCAATCTCTTGTGGCTAAGACCCACCGTCACGGTATGGTTTCTACATTCTAGCTGCTCATGTTACAACATGAACATGTCTTGTATGTGGCATCTAGGAGCCCCGTCCAAACACCTAGGCGCCAGAAAACCACTTAACTCTGATTTGCCATTTTTCAAGTTTTGTTCGACCTCCTTCCTTGGATCCTGCATCAAAACACTAAACCTTCCACAAAGCACAATTTAAACATACATAAAGGTAGAATAAAGGTAAAAAAATATGTACATTGCGTGCATATGTCAACTTCCTTTGATAGCTTCCCTCATGTATGTGGGCTAGACTTTCCTTCTAAGGAAGATGAGAATGAACGGACCGACAAACAAGCTCGATTCAGCCACTTTGGTGAGTGGGCTAGGTTTAGCCACTTTGGCAGGTGGGCTTGTCTCAGCCACTTCGACAGGTGAGCTCGACTCAACCACTTCAATAGGTGGGCTCAATTTAGTGACTTTGGTAGGTGTTCCTAATTCAATAATGGAAATTTAGCTAGATCATTTGTATAATTGTATTTGTGAGTACACAATATTTTGATTATCATTATATATACAGTTTAGTTTCTTCTGCTTTAATTATAATTATTGCAGAGCTTTAAAAAAGTGTCAAAATTTATGTTTTATCTAATCATGATGAATGCTTATAAGGATTAGAGAGCATTTATTATTTTAATATTGTAGAAAAATATGATTTGAGTGACTCATAGAGACGTGATATCTTTTTTTGTGAAAACTCAAAGATGGGAAAAAGCAAGAAAGAATGGACCAATTGAAATGATTCTATTAATATACGTAAAAAGTTACAGATTAGTATAATTTAGTAGATATGTGAAGTATAAGATGGTTTCCAAGATAAAATTAGAGGTTTGAAGTATTATAATTGCTTCAAAAAATTGTTGTTGTTCTAATTGGTTCTCCTTCTTGTGGAAGAGAGACTAGATACTAAAAATACAAGCATGAATCTTATTGTCAACATCAGACATCCATATTTATGTTGTTGTCAGACACTAGTATTGATGATAATAGTGGATGATAACTTTACCAGCACTGTGACAAATGTCATGGCTTAATGTCACAACAAGCATTGGTTTTATCAACAAAAGCATGCATTGAAGTTGAAATCAACTATGTTTATAAGAATTGTTAGGAACTATAGGCATTAATATTATTGGAAATAACATATATAAATAATGACTTCAATGGTGGGTATTAGTCTTGTTGTCAATATCATGTATTGATGTTAGTGTTTACGACATTCATATATCTTCTAAGCGATGGCAAGCAACCAAATTAATGTCAACAACTTCTATTAGCCATATTCATGATTGTGGATATCAGCATTAATATTTAGTATTATGCATCATACTTATTAATTTTGATTAGTGTCAGGGTCAAAGTTGATATTGAGAGTGAGTGTAGTTCATAATATGATAATTACATGTTTCGAGTTTATTAATAATAACGTGAAATAATAATACTTTTGATACAACCTCAAAATAAGTCCCAAGTGTATATGTAAACTTTATTTGTTAATGGTATATGCCTGTTGACCTCACTTTTGGTTGAGGTCTAGAAACTTCTTTAGTAGCCTAGGTCTAGCCATAGGACTTTCCTATTGACTAGTCTTAGAAAACTAGAAAAGGTATCCTCACCATTAGAAATTCAAAATTCTTCTCTTTGCTCAACTTGAGATTCCACATATTGGTCCTAACCTCTAATGTTTAGAAGGTAAGATCATTATGGGAAAGCTCAAGAAGAGTTCTTATAGGGTTACTTGGCCTTA
>NW_018164591.1:815268-830248 GCF_001263595.1 Phalaenopsis equestris
TGGGGGGCGGCCCGGCCATCTTCAACAGCATGAGGAGCTACAACAACATAACCTTTCTTAGCTGTAAACAACAAAGTTTTTTTAGTGAGAAAGCTTACGAATGGAGGTAGGAAGTAGGCCCTGTCTGGAGTTGTGGATAGGTATCATTTCACAATTACCAGCCAACACTTGATCATTGTCATTATAAGGCATAGACTATCAAATTTTGTCCAGATTAGCTGTAAGATGAGTAATGGTTCCATTGTTTAGATATCAGTCAACATTAAGCACATTGCTAAATGTAGGAAATGTTGTATTATATGTTTTGGTTGTTGATAGTTCAAATTTAGGTGATGCCAACAATTGGTTGTTATGTGCACTTTCTTGTTACAAATTTGACATAGGGAAGCATTTATGGGTTAGGTGGTTGGTAGATAGTTTGTGGATTGCTCGTTGGAGGACTGGTTGTTGCGACCTTTAGTTCTATAAAATTTCTTTTTACGAACATTAGAAGCATAAAGAGCCAATTGAGGTAAGGCGGTTTCTTACAAAAAAAATAGTAGAGAAGTTAATATCCTCACTATACAACAAAGAATATTAGACTTGAAGGCTAATAAGAGAAATGTTTGTTCGAATATACGTATTGAAGGCTTGATAGGTAGGTGGCAAATGTAGAGTATGTTGTCTTCTTGGTCTATATTAGATCCAGCAGTGAATATGTTATCGACTATTGTCTTGATCAGAGTAAGATATTGCAACATGGACTGATTTTTCATGAAAACCTTATATAATTTATTCTTAAGATGGATAACCTCTGAATGATTAGTGACTTGAATTCTTTCTCCTATAGCAAGCAAAATTTTCATACATGTTTCAAGATTTATGACATAAGGATGAATAGCGTTGGAAATAGTTAAAAGAAGTGTTGCAACTAGATGTTGATCATAAGTGTTTAGGAAATGAATGCAAGATTTGGAGGACCCATTCCCTCAAAATCGGTAGGGTGCTGGGTGGGCAGGTAAAATAAATCGATCCAACAAGCTAAAGAAGCTAATAGACTAGATCTTCATGTTTTGAGATCTCCACAGATGATATTTTTTTTATAGACAGGGAAGTATTGATGAAAATTTGAATATTAGAAATTAGAAAATTGATAGAGGGAGGAAGTGGCTTATCTATTATATTCAGAGAGGCCATGCATTCATTCAATGCAGACATGTTAAATTCTTCCATGGATTTTGAAGAGAAGCGTGAAGCCTTTTGGGATGGGTTGCAGCTCGATTAGATGGAAGAGGGAGAAAAATCTTTTGAGACTGATGCAAGGAGGTCTACCTTGCAACTTGACCGTTGGAGGAAGAGAAGATTCTTGTGACTCTATCAGAGGAGGAGGAGAATTCTTGTGGCTAAAAGACAATGACCATAAGAAGAGTCATAGGGCTTGTGCTCTGATATCTTAAAGAAACAAAGACAGCAGTAAACTGAAGAAAGAAAGATGAACAGATAAAGTGGAAAGAAAAAAAAATTAGTAAAGTGCACGTTTGTTACTGACCCAAGAAAAGAGAGAATAATTCAATAAATTACACAGTTGGGTCCTTATATAGACCCAACAGTTACAAGGTAATTAAATATTGAAAACTAAGCTAAGAAATATCTTAAATATTTTAAGTATTTTTATCAATTATCCATCACAAATAATATTTCAACAAAATCTCTAATACCCCATAATTTCTTCCAAATCTAAGAAGAAACATCTTATTAGGAGCAACTAAGGGATGGAAATTAGAACAATACTAATTATTCATATAATTAGCCTATAAACTCCTCTGAGAATAAAATTTTAATTGACTTTGCTAGAAAAATCCTTTCATATTGTCTTTGAGTCTTTTCATACCTTTATTTAAAATACCTTTGTCAAAAGGAAAACAAAGCTCTCCCCAATTACACCAATCAATCTTCATAATAGAATCAATTTTGGTCAAAAAAACTTTACTAAAAAAATCTTCCAAGTTTGTATAATAGTCTTTTGAGGAGAAAAAAAATTGCACTTATTCAAATTTTAATCTATCTAGAAAATTTTTATGACATATATTTTACTTGTAATATTGTATGCAATTTTATAAGATAGTTTAATAGTTCCTTTTTATTATTATTATTATATGAAAAGGAGTGGATCTTATCACTTTATGCTACTAAGAGTTGGTCTCAACTGATAGTTTTGGGTGATAGCTTTATGTGGATTGTATAGAGGAAGAAAATTAATTATGCTTTAGCAGACATTCATAAATTTTCTTATGTGATATTATATTATAAATTATATATGTTGAATTCTAACAAGTTTGTGAATTGCTTCAAGGAATAAAGAGTAAGACATGAGCAATAGAGGGAGAGAGAGAGAGAGAGAAAGAGAGAGAGAGAGAGAGAGAGAGAGAGATGTGTAGTAATGAGTAGTTGCCATAGGTGACAAAGGTAATAGCAATCTCTTATGATGTAGCCATCAGTGCCAAAGGTAATGGAGTGCTCATTATCTATTGTTAGCTGAGAAATAAAAAGAAGATTATGTGAAACATATGGAGTGTTAAAAAAATTTTAGAAAGCGTATAATTGAGGGTAGGAAGTATGCCTTGTCCGGAGTTGTGGTTAGGTGTCGTTTCACCATTACCAACCGACACTTGATCATTTCCATTATATGGTACAGATTATCTTATTTTGTCTAGATTATGTGTAAGATGATAGGTGGCATTAGCGTCTAGATACCAATCAACATTAAGGGTGGTAAATGTAAGAAATAATGTATTCTAATTTTTTGAAGGCTGATATTTAAAATTTAAATGATGCCAGCAATTGGTTGCAATATGTCATTTCCTGTTACAAATTTGACAAGGGGAAACGTTTATAGGTTTGGGTTGGGTGGTTGGTGGGTAGTTGGTCAATTGCTTGTTAGAAGATTGGTTGTTTCAACCTTTATTTCTATAAAAGTTCTTGTCACAATAATTAGAAGTGTAAAGAGCCAACTGAGGTGTGGTGGTTTCTTATGAAAAATCAGTGGAGAAGTTAATCTTCAAGTCTGGTGAGAGAAATATTTGTTCAAATAGAGGTTTTGAAGCCTTGATAGATAGACAGTAATCCTTTAAAATGTAGAGTATGATGTCTTTTGGAGCAGTGTCATGGGTTTTGAAGCCTTGATAGATAGACCGTAATCCTTTAAAATGTAGAGTATGATGTCTTTTGGTCTATAGTAGATCCAACAATGAAAATATTATTGACAATCATCTTAATCTGAGTAAGATATTGCATGATGGACTGTTTTTTCATGAAAACATCATGTAGTTTGTTCTTAAGATGGATAACCCATGAACGATTGGTGGCTTGAAGTCATTCTCCCAATCTGAGCCAAATTTTCATACATGTTTCAAGATTCATGACATGGGGAAGAATAGTGTTAGAAATAGTTGAAAGAATTGTCGCAGCCATATGTTGATCAATAACTTTCTACGCAGTGAATGCAGAATTGGATGACCCATTCCATCAAAATTGGGTAGGGTTTTGGGTGGGCAGGTAATAGATCCATCCTTGAAGCTAGAGAAGTTATTGGCCTTGATGATCTTCATAATTTGAGTTTTGCACAAAGAAAATTTTTTTTATAAAAAGGGAAGCATTGATGATTGTTTGAATATTAGAAAATTGAAACTTGATAGTGGGAGGAAGTGGCTTTTATGTTATATTCAGAGAGTTCATGCTTTTTTTCAACGCAGATGTACTAAATTCTTCCCTGGATATTGAATAGAAGTGTGAAGCCTTTAGGGAAGAGTTCTTGCAGCTCGATCGGATGGAAGAGGGAGAAAAATCTTATGAACCTGATGGAAGGAGTTCAACCTTGCAACTTGACCATTGGTGGAAGACAAAATCCTTATGAATTGATTAAAGAAAATGGGGAAATCTTGCTACTAAAAGACAATGATCAGAAGAAGTGTCATAGGGATTGTACTCTAATACCATAAAGAAAAAGAGAGTAGCAGTAAACCAAAGGAAAAAAGATGAACAGGTAAAGTGGAAATAATAGAAATCAGTAAAGGGTATGTATATTACTGACCCAAGAAAAGAGAGAATAATTCAATACATTACAATGGTGGGTCCTTATATAGGTCAGACGATTACAAAGTAATTGAGTATAGAAAACTAAGCTAAGTACTATCTTAAATATTTTAAGTATTGTTATCAATTATCCGTCACAACTAATATTTCAAGAAATGAATTGTTCAGCAAAATTTCTAATACCCCATAATTTCTTTCAAATCTAAGAAGAAATATTTTAAATAGGAGCAACTAAGGGATGGAAATTAGAACAATACTAGTCATTCATATAATTAGCCTATAAATTCTTATTAGAACAAAATTTTAATTGTACTTTGCTAGAAAAATCCTTTGATATTGTCCATCTCATTTTCATAGCCAAAATTCCTTCATCAAAACTAAAACAAAGATCCCCACCCCAATTACACCAATGAATCTTTATAATAGATTTATTATTGCTTCAAAAAACATTATTAAAAGAATCTTCCAAATTTGTATAAAAATTTTTTGAGGAGAAAAAATTTACCCTTGTTCAAATATTAATCTATCTAAAAATTTTCTACATTTATATTTTACTAGTAATATCTAAGCAATTTTACAAGACAATTTAATAGCTCCTTTTATTATTATTAGTATTTGAAAAGGGAGTGGATCTCATCACGTTATGCTACTAAGAGTCGGTCTTAACTTATAGTTTTCGATGATAGCTTAATATGTAGTATAAAGAGGAAGAAAAAAATGTATGCTTTAGTAGAGAATTATAAATTCATTTTGTGTGTAATATTATATTATAAACTATATATGTTGAATTCTAATATCTTTGTGAATTGCATCAAGTATTGAGAGTAAGAGGTGCACACTAATGAATAGTAATTGATAAGTTTTATCCATTAGCCCTTTCTCATAAAATGATTTCCATATTTATAGACGAGGGAATACAATCTGTGAAGTTGCTTTTTGCCTCCGCTTTAATTAATGACGTGTTTCAAGATATTTTAGTGATTTTATATGTATGGGCCTACCGTTCATTTACGTTCTGATTCAGCCGGTTGAGAACAGCGGGTCTTAGCTTGGTAAGACTAGCTCGTCCAACTACGTTGAATTGGGGTTGACGACCGGAATTCGACGGTCTTTGAGTTGAGAAGATTTGCTCGATCGAGTTGGCTTCGCCGACCGATTATTATTGACTGACAAACAACCATTGATCCTTGGATGAATAGGTCATGTCGCCAGAATGGGATTGTGATATAAGGCAGAAGGTGAATAATCGTAATCCAATAGATAGCTTATTCTTTTGACGAGAGAGTCCTTCAAGAAGTTTGTGAGCTATGTTATTTTCAATTCTTGGCCCTTGGTGACGAATCGCAGAGAAATTCATGAGATTGCTGGAGATACTAAGAATTTTCCTTGGGTCGGGTTGCTGCGATTGGCAGATTGATGCCTCTGCTCGGCTTGATTATTAATCTTAGTCCTTGATTTTGTTGGTCTACACCTAGTCACCATCCACCCCGGTTCAGGGCTCATGACACATTATAATTTAATTAAGTACACCAATGCAATCTTTTTCTAACAAAAAAAAAAATGTTAACAAAACCATGCACATCATTAGGCTACCTAAACCCTAAACCACAAATAATTCTCTGCATAGTTTTTTTTCCAAGCAATAAAACATTAATTTACTCAGCCTGAAATTGAACACCAAATCAACACATAAAATTCACAAAAAAAAAAAAAAAAGAAGTAAATAATAAACTTTCACCTCCACCTGTCAATTAGAAATTTCGGAGCCATTAATCCCAACCTTCCCATCCATCAAAGCTCGCCAGAACCAAAACAGGAAACCTCCATCACAGCCTGACTTTATCATATTTCCTAAAACCATGTTTCATCCCATTTACTTTCACCACACTTGCACCCCAACACATACATACATACATACATTAAACAAACACATATTGCCCAAGCCAGAAAACACAATTAATCAACAAGGACGAAAAAGAATTTCCCATGCGCATGAAACAAAACCACACGGAAGCAGAGAAGAAAGCAAGAACCAAGATTGCCTTCTTTTTGACCACCTGCATAAGTTTCCCTGTAAACCAACGTGTAAGCAGGTTTACTTAAGCGGCAAACAGCTGCACCGAAATCCCAAACCCATGCTCCTCTCTCCTCCCCTTAAAACATTAGCTATCCATTATTAATGCATGATTCAGAGCCAAGCCTTAGATCTCCCCAGCACATGCACCCTATACTCCCCTGCAACCCCACTTTCCTTTTCTGGCCTCCTCCCCTGCTTCTCCCCCTCCTACACACAATTATTACACCACCATGTCCTTTCAGCAGTAATTAGATTTCAGTACGATATATAGAAATGAAAATGTTTAAAATCTATCCGTTACTGAAGTAGAAATTTATTTATATTGAATATTCTATGTCAGTGAGTCCTCCTGAAAAAAAAAAAAAACTTGTGAAAAAGTAATGACTCCACTAAGAAAATGACTAGAGTGTACATGTTTAGTCTGCACGTAATATTTATCTAGTTAAAATGAGGGGTAAAAACATCATTTTGAAGATATGAATGGGCTCAGTGGAGTGGTCCCCAAAAAACAAAAATTTGAAAGCAATTGCTCACACATTATTTAATGTAATATGTTTTTAACATTTTATCTCATAAAAATGACATGTGAATCATATACCAGTTACACATTCAATTCAAGAAAATTAATTTTGTGCTGAATTTCCCTGAAATAATACATTGTAAAATGTGATATTGCAGGACCTCCCTGTAGGTAGGCTCCATTCCTTGTTCAATATGTCATATGAGAATAATGGGTCACATCACAAATATGTTGAAATTAGATTAATCTTGTTGACGTGAAGATAATAAGCATTGTCTTAAAAAGATGCTGGCATGCTACTTTGTCAAATATCACTTCACACACATCATAAATGCTCTTTACAATATCACCCAATTCTATCACATTTTTAATATCAGCCTTTTGTTGCAAGTCATAAAAAGATAACATTTTGACCCAACTTTCATAAAATTTAAGTAGAAGACGTGTCTGGTTGGGAAAAGCATTTGTCATACATAGACATGCTATTAAATGTTAATGCTAGCCACAATTGGTATGATTATGCATATATAACCCTTGTCATTCCATATTTTACATAACTACCAAAAATATGATATCTTTTTGTTGTGTAAAAAGAAAAAGTTAAGCATTATAAAATATTAATTATGCAATTTGCAAATGAGGATGAGTAAATGTGAAGTGGGTGGAGAGAGAGGGGGAGAGAAGAGTGCAAGAAAGCTAAGGGGCAGGCTCTCTTTTTCCAACTTTACCATTGTGGGGAAGCTGGAGCACAAGGGAAGCGGGCCTACTTCCTCTTCCTTGCCGACCGTACCATTAATGGTATTGGCAGGGAAGAGAGAGAAAGCAGGAAAGGGTTGATGTTGTGGTTTTGTTGTTGGCGTCAGCGAAAAGAGAGACTAGAGATAGAGAGAGAGAGGAGGGGGTGGTGATAAGATTAGGGTAAGAGCTGACAGCATCGGAGTCATTTGTTTCCGTTTTGGGGGAGATGATGGGGAGATCCCCAGCGCTCACACCAATACCTTCCTCTCTCTTCTAAGCCATTTAAGCCCTTTCCATTTCAGGCTCCCTAGCCCACTTATAGTAGCTGTTAGGGGGCCCATCACCCACCACCCTTTGTTTCCCAGGGCCCACCACCACACTTCCAATCTCTCTCTCTCTCTCTCCCCCTCTCCTTGCATGCATGCCACTCATTTCCCATATATTTACATATGTAGCACCAAAATTGTATTTTTGACATTATTCTACATCAAATATTTCATATCATATCCAATGCATCATTAGCACGAGAAAGTTAGATATGTAAATCATAAGAATTAAGTGGTATGTACGTAAATCTTTCACAATTTAATTTATTTAAAATTAAAATAATATAGAAATATTTTAATGATTTAAAATTTATATTCTGATCTATTTATTGCGATGTATGGTTAAAGCGACCATGTTCATTTATTGCATAAGCTTATGGAGCATTTAATAGTTCCTAAAAATACAGAAATGATTTCAAGTTTTCAACACGCAGTACTTTACGTCTTAATTGGCTGAAAAAAAAAATGTGAAATTGTGTGGATCACTGGATAGAAAAAGACTCCCGTGGGACAGAAAAATGGGCGGTGATTTTGGGAATTGGCGGAAGCACGGATGATGATCGAATTACTGTCTGATAAGACGAGATGATGCCTTGATTGAGAAAGATAAATTTTAGTTGATTTACATATTTTTTTATCAATGAAAAATAGATGCAAAAATAATTGGTTAAATTTATTTCGTCAAAATTTTATTTTTTTGCATTCTTATATAACAAGAATTGTGATGGAAATTATATATATATATATATATATAACAAATTGTTGTCTTCTCTGCAAATAAAAAAAAAATCATGGCCAATGAGCAGAACGTAGCATGAGAGAGAGAAGAGAGGGAGAGGTAGAGCGAGAGAGAGAGAGAGAGAGAGAGCTGATTATAGTCATAGGAGGTACCAAAAATACAATTACATGCTTGTCTCTGTGAATAGAGGTGCTACAGGGTAATTTAGTAAAAAGTAAATAAATGGATAAATAAATAAATAGGTCTTCAGCGAGGCACTTTATTCTGATCGGCCACATGCAGCGGGTAATCTTTGGATCAGTGAGAGATTGCTCGGCAAGCTCCACTAGGTTCAAGTAATTAGCCGATTGATGCTATCTATCGGTCGAGACTGGTCAGCCCTTGTTGGTAAATCAACTTCAGTGGTCTATCGATCGGATTTGGATTCTACTATGAGGGAACTGAGCAGATCGACATATATGGCTCATGTGCTATGTACTTTAATCATTGGTGGGTTTTCATCGATCATGTTTCATTTGACTTGTGAGATTTTTTCAAGATTCATGCTGATGCATTTTTGGCATACGAATAGTCTCTTCACCGGTCATACTTTTACTCTTCTATGAAGTACAGATCATCACACTCTTGACAGATAAATCTGGAAAGAGGAGAGAGATTAACAGGGATAGAATAACAACTTGCTTGTTATTTCATAATTCAAAGATGTTACATCAACCTGGATTTATATAGAGAGGAGGGGCATACTTGAACTATTGCAACAGGGATGAAAGGTAAATATACAAGAACTTTATTAAATATATATAAACCTTATCTTTACAAGTATGTTACATTCAACAGAGATTAACAGGGATGAAAGATGTTACATCAACCTTATCTTTACAACAGATGCCAGAGCTAACCACTAAACCTTATCTTTACAACAGATGCCAGAGCTAACCACTACGTCGTTGAGCTCAGGAGGAATATCCGGGGAAGCTTTCGGGGCGCATGTATGTCACAATACCCCCTTTCAAGCGAATGATCTTGATAAAGGAGTGTGAGCTTGCTTGCAAGGAGTTGACGTTGAGTGGTTGGAACCTATTTAGTAATAACATCAGATGGCTGGCTTCGTTCGTGATATAATGCAAATCAATTTGTTGTAGCTTGAGATGATCTCAAACGAAATGGTAATTCACCTCAATGTGTTTTGTTCTAGCATGAAAGACTAGATTATGAGCCAAAGAGATAGCCGATATATTATCACTATGAATTTTTTTTTATTTGACAAATCTCGATAATTTTGGTGGTGGTGGCTAAAGCTTGATACTCCGCTTCGGTTGAGGAACGAGCAACCGTGAGTTGTTTCTTGAAGGACCAGGAAATCAAATTTGAACCTAAGTAAACACAAAAACTAGTAATAAATTTCCTATTAGCAGTATCAATTTCCTAATCGGCATTTGCATAAGCATGTAATTATAGAGGTCCAATGGTTATGGGTTAGCCATAGTTTAAATTGCCTTTTAAGTATCTTAATAATCGTTTTAACAGTTGATAATGCATGTTGGTGAAATTGCGCATAAATAGGCTTTAAAAAGTTATTGTGAATGTTATATTTGGTCTTGTTACATTGAGATATTACAGAGATCATATGATTTTTTGAAAAGTTTTGGGTTTAGACATGGGTTTGTTGTTGTGAGTATTTTTGTGTGGATTAGTTGGAAGTGGTGTTAAAAACCAATATAGAATTGAGCATATTAGCTTGATTGAGCCAGTTGGTAGCATATTTAGTTTTATGTAGGAAATATCCACTGCCTTGATGCTTGTTTGAGCTCATAGATGGCCTTTTGCAATTTGCATACATTTTGAGGGTAGTAATTATCAATGAAAGCAATGGGTTGTGCCATATAGATAATATCTTCAAGTTTCCCATGAAGGCAAGCATTAGAAACATCAAGTTCCTTGAATTCCTAATTTTCTTTGATGGCTATAGTAATTAGCATACTAATTGGGAGAACTTAGCAACTGCACTAAATGTTTCCTGATAATCAATATTGTACTGTTGCTTAAAGCCTTGGTTAATGAGACGTGCTCTATGGTAAGCAATGGTGCCATTAGAATGATGTTTAATACAAAAAGTTCTTTTGCAACCAATGATGTTCTGAGTGGGTGGTAGAAGAACAAGAATTCACGTGCCTTGTTGTTGAAATGTCATAAACACTTCAGACATAGTGTTTCACTAGTGCATGCACAAACAAGTTTATCGAAAAGTGTTACGTGTGTCCAGTTGTTGATCATGTAAGAGGTTGAATGTCTTAATTAATTTCAAGTGACCAATTTTAGAGCATGTAAGCTTATGATGATGAAGGGGTAGAGGGAGTAGATGTTTGGAGCGTTTAAGCATGTGATAATGAAAGAGTAGATGTTTGTGCAATTGAAGTAGGTGAGAGGTTAGTGGAGGGAGGTGAGTGGGAAGAATGGAGATGAGGTATAAAGAGTATGGTACGAGGACATAAAAAGGTATTGGTAGGTTCAGTAGGTATAAGTGAGAAGCTTGAATTAAAAGGGATGGAAGAGGGTTGGAGGGAATAAAAGATATATATATATGTATATATGAAGATGTCTTGGTTTGATCATGGTGAGGGAATTGAAAAAGCTTTTGTGAGTAAGTGTGTAGATTAGAAAAAAACAATGAGGAGCTTTTGGATAAAATTTGTTGAAATAAGAGGGGTGCGCCATAGAAAACAAGCACAACTGAAGGTTTTTAAATAAGCACATGTTGGTTTTTGTTCAAATAGTAATTGAAAAAGTGATTTACTGAAAGTTGTGGAGGATAGAAGTCAGTTGATTAAGTGAACAGATGTGTGAACTACACTTCACTAGAATTTTAGTGGAAGTTTGGCATGATTTAATAATGTGCGAGCAGTTTCAAAAATTTGTCTGTTCATTCTTTCAGCAATTCCATTTTGCTCAAGTGTGTACAAACAACTTCCTTGATGTGCAATGTTGTTCTCTTGAAGATATTGTTGAAGATAAGTAGTTTCATATTCACTACCTCCATCACAACATAATATTTTAATATTTTTGTTAAACTGATTTTTTACTTGCTTGTGTTATTAAAAAAAATTAAAAAAAAAACATCTACAGTATTCAGAAGAAGCATCAATAATAAAGGCAACGTAATATTTATAATCAGTAATAGAGGGCTGAGAAAAAGGGCCCCAAACATCTAATATATTGTATTTAGTAGTGTTAGAAGTAAAAGACGTCTTGTGACTTTTCTTTTAACAACAGTGTGTACATGCAACATAAGTCCAAAGAAATATGTAAATGTGGGTTTCAAAATTTATCACATACAATCAAATATTTTCAGCTAGTAAATCATTCCTTCTCAAACTGATTCATTTTTTTATGACCGAATCCACCACTTGCGATTTACTGAACTCCTAATTCGGTCCACAACTTTATGACTAACCTTTTCCTCCTCCCCCTCTCTCTAATTTAGTAACTGTACTCCCTGCTCCACATCTCTCTTTCAACCCTCCAGAATTGGCTTGAAGTTGGGAAAACTTTCGCGTTGGGGCTTGTAGTTTTTAACCCCTGAGTTGATGAAGGTGGTTGGATTTTGGTGGGGCAGTGGAGGTAACAAGGCACCAACAAATGGTCCTGTTTTGTACCCAATTCATATATGCTTTCAACCCCAATGGAGGTGTGGGCTTCCTCTGCTTATTTTGGTATCTATCAGAAAAGAATGGTTGGCTTCAAGTCTTCACCTTTCTGTGCTGTCATTAATGCAGTTTTCAGCCCTAGGAGTAGTTCATTTGGCCTATTTGGTAGCCATTATGGCTATGAAGTTGAGGGCATTTAATGGCAGGATATTCTTTTCACTGTTGCTGCTTAAGATGATGTGGGATATCATTCAGTGTTGTTTAAAGGGGTTTAGAACTGATGAGAAAATAATTTGTTCAGAATGTTTTCTGTTTAGGAGGATGTTTAGTGCTGCATGATGGTTCTTTCTGTTTTGCATTTTTTTTTTTTTTTTGATTTTGTAGAAAGTTTTTGGTTTTATCAACTTCATGTGAGATTCTTAGTTTTATTTATATAATTGAATTTAGATTTAAAGTAAAAAAAAGGGTTCAAATTTAGTTCAGAAGTTCAGTTATCATGATGTAATATTGTTAAAATTAATTCAAAAATATTTAACTTTATTATGGGTCAAAAAATTCACGACGACAGAGTAGTGAATTATTGTATCAGTGTTATATAAAAATTCAACACACACTAAGATGATTACGTGGCTTGAGCTAATAGGAGGTGGTACCTGCGGCCTCCATATGGAAAAAGAGCTCCAAACCGAAAATGCAAGGGTAAAAACAAGGGGCCTAACCTGATCAAAGTAATCGACTATATATTTGTAATTATATAGGCACACCCTTCTCTCAAGACAGATAGAACTGATTTACAATGTTATGCTGAAAATTATATTTGAGTGTATACATCACAAGTAAAATACAACTGTAAGAAACAACAGAAGTAGTCTGACTACAACGGCTACAAGCAGTGTCCAGCAGCTATAGAGACAGATGGCTACTCGCCAAGTCTTCTCGAAAAAGCTCTAGAATTTCACTTCTTATGCCTCTCTTCATCCTCTTTTCTATGTGAGGGTTGATAGATTCTAACAATTCTATAGTTTATCATAGCTTCTTGAAAATTGCTTGATTTGAATTTATTCTATTCTGACAACTATGATTTTAATTGTTTTTTTTTTGCAGACAAAAAAATATGTGTCAATGCATTCCTAACTAATGTTATAAAAGGGTTTCCCGAGTTAGGCATTTATTTTGATTTTATAGAAAATAATATAATGATACTGCATGTTGACATTTCACAAAAATATGCAGGCTAAAACAAATGTTTAATATGATCTAGTTCCAAGTGTCGCGAGGCATCTTTCATCACCGATTAACAGTTATCCTTAGCAGTCATGATGACATCCTTCGCTAACTGCCCTTGCACGGGTGGGCTATGTTATCCCTTTGAGAGGAATGAATATAATTAGATCGACAAATGGACTCGATTGAATAAGCAAATATTTGCAAAAAAAATTATTTTCTCGTATATGTGATCACATTAAGAAAAATAATTAGTGTCCTTAATTACTTAGATTAACCTAAGAATATTCTGACCACATATATTTTTATACTTGATTGATGTAACATGACTACTCTAAATTTGGTGACCTTAAAATTTAGGTCTTATCAGAAATTATGTTCTTAAATAAGATGAGATGGCAAGATAATGCTGTCTGGCTATAAATTGAGCTTGTTACATAAATTTCCTTTTTGTATTTTTAGGAAATTATCACATTTGAGGAGCAAGTTATGTAGAATCAAATTTGGAAACTGTTTCTTAAATCATTTTCTTTTTGGGAACTGCTTCTCCACATCAATCATTAATCAAAAGATTATGCAAAAAAAAAAAAAACATGTTAAAATTAAATTGACAATTTAAAATATTTATCTTTCCTCCAATATATATATTCATTATTTTATATTGGTAATAAAATAAATATATAAAATATTTATGATTGCTTTTAAAACTAATTTTGATTAAAATTTAATAAGAGTATTTGAGTAAATTTCTTTTGGAGATGTTGCTTCTCCAAGTGACACACTTCTCTTGAATCTTTATCTTATGACTATAAACTCCACTTCTCTTTAATATGGTAAGGATAAGTCTTTAGCTATTTAATGAAACCCAAAAGTCACCATCTTTGATTCCTAGAAGGGGACTATGAAGTATGCGCTTAGAATTCAACAACCAATGAGTGAATTGTGCACATCTCTCTAAGGGTGGGATCTCTTGAATGAAGAAATTAAGGTGGCAAAGTTTGAGTGGAAAACTATAGCTACATACTTTAAAAGCGCATGAGAGTGTGTGGAGGACCATCCATCTTTATTCTCACTAATAAAGCAAGGTGGGGGAGATGTATCATGTGGACAATTTGTTCATAGGAGGCTATGATAATTTTGTGTAAAGTTAGTTATAGCCTAATAATAATAATTACAAGTGTGGACATGTCTTATTTCTAGTAGGATTAACAAAAGAAGCAAGCATGATGCAAACACATGCTCTCTCTCTCTCCCTCTTAAGAGATTCTCTAACCCCAGCACGACTCACATGAGTCTTACAATATGTTTTATTTCATGATAATGACCTTAAAATTATGTAAGGTATTTAATGTGTATTTGTACTAATAATAGAAATTAAAGAGCTTGATGTTATATAAATGTAGAATTTAAGCTCTTCTTTTGAAAAATAAAATCGTAACATTTCATTTTAAATCATAATTTTAAAACACATCTGATCGCTTTATTTCATTGTATAAATAAATCATATTGTATTACTTTTAAATTTTTTTTAAAATTTTTAACTCCTAGATATTTTTTATCCTAGCTTTATAAATACAGTACAATATTTTATAAGTAGTTATTTAGTAGCAAAATGTATATATATATATATATATATATATA
>NW_018164591.1:830495-850224 GCF_001263595.1 Phalaenopsis equestris
ATATATATGTATATGTATATATATATTATTTTTATTTTTATTTTTTATTTTTTGCACCAAAAATATGTTAAGGTATATGAAAAATTATTCTAGTATTAAAAAATAAGCATTTCAAAATATTATCACCATTCCATTACAATGTGTGAGTGTGGATTTTTGGGTAATTTTTTTTTAAAAGTAAATGGCCTTTTTTATAATTATTTATATATAATGAAATGCATGTAAAACTATTTACTATTATGTAATTTACTAATGAAATATATTTCTGTTATTATTACAATACAAAATCCATAATTAAAAACTAAATGTCTAAAAAAGGATTAGTTAAGCTGCTAAAATAAATAGTATTCTCTTTTTTGAGAATTTTATAACCATTTTAGAAAATGATTTTCTTAACTTTAAATTATGTCTAGTTTATGCATGCACATTTTAGATTTTAAAGTAAGTTTACCCAATGCCTCAATAATAGAAAGGAGCATATTTAAAATGACAATATGTCTAAGATAATTTAAGTTTAATAGCTTATTGGAGAGGTGTCATTGACAACTGATCTTAAAAAGCCCAATAGATTGAGTTTAAAAAAGGACACATTTTGATAATTAACACTATTGAAAATCAAGATAACAAGTTTTAAAATTCAATTAAAATGATTTCAAATCATATTAAGGATTATAAGAAAAACTACACCAATAGTCCATTTGCAAATTTGATCCACATAAATTAAGTATTTTATTAGAATACATTGATAAAGTCACTTGCCTAGTGTTGGCCTATATTTTTCTCCTTAACTCTCTTATCTTATTTTTTGTAGTAATATATATATATATATATATATATATATATACCACTGTATTTTTATTGTACATTTGGAATGTGATGACATGAATCTTGAGGAGATCTAACAATCTAGAAGACAAAAATGTACAATTAAGAAGGGCTCGCCTGTTAAAATTAAAAGGGATGTTTAATCAATTGGATGCGGTAGTCAAAAATATAGGTAAAGCCAGTTGAACGCGACCATGTAAGCCTGAGCCCCAACCCTAGTAAAGACTAAGCTCCTTAATGCCATTAGCCATCTTCTGGATGTCCTAGAAGATTTTTATCAAGGATCGAGAGGTAATCATGTCACAAGAAATCTAAACCATCCCTTTAGCTCTCCTTGTTGGGGAGTGCGCCACCTATCGGATTACTTTGATTTATTTTCTATCATCGCTCAGCCAGCATGAGCTGCTTAATAGGGTGTGTGACCTTTTTCTCTAGAAGCAGCATTTAATCTCCTTCCTTCTTAGTAAGTTGAGAGGAACCATTGTTACACTCTTGAAAATACATTATATTAAAAACTTTGGGAACCTATTTTCAAAATTATCCAGTCCACGAGACACCTCAGGATCCTTGGTTTTCAAGGAAGAGGTTGAAAAGGGCAAAGGGAGGAAAATCCATTATGTCATTAATATCTCTCAAAGGATGAGTGAGAGCTTGAACTTGGTCTCATGAGACAATAATATCATTGCTGCGATAGAGCCAGCCTACCTTTCCCTTCCAAGGAAGCAAATTACTCATCCTCCCAAAGAAAAGAAGCATATGAATATCCTTTTCATATGGATTACATTTGGAAGTCCTTAGAAACTTGCTAAATAAAGGGATGAAGTTATCTACACCTACTAGACCAGAGGAGGTGGATAAGTCCTGGGCATCAGGTAAGCCGGAGAAGTCAGGTTCCTTGGTAGTTACCAATATTTTAGAGGGAGAGAGAAAAATGAGAGAGAAAGAGCACCCTACTCTCCTTTTCGCTTCTTTTTTATACACAACTAAAAAAAGGTAATAAAATAATCAATGCGACACATCTCATACTGTATAATGCCCTTCCCTAGTGTCTTGATGCAAAGACCGCAATGTGGGTGTCAAGTGTTGCCAATACGTTGCACATCCTTGATGTCTGGGCGAAAAGTTTGAGTCTTAATTGTTGGGCGACGTCTTTAATAATAAATTGACAAATAACCTTATTTCTCATGAAGATCTTCTACGATAAGTACCCTCACACGGAGGTCTAGGCCGCCTTTTCCAAGGGAATAAATATAATCAGCTCGACAAACGAGCTCTACTCAACTACTTCAATAATGGGCTTGAGCCAACCAATTCGGTAGGTGAGTTTGGTTCTGCTAGTTTGACTCGTATGTTCGATTCAACCACTCCGGTATGTAGGCTCGATTCAGCCGCTTCGGCGGGTCAACTCGATTCAACAACTTTGGTAGGCAGACATGGTTCCGCCATTTTGGCATAAAAAAAGGTAATAAAATAATCAATGCGACACATCTCATACTGTATAATGCCCTTCCCTAGTGTCTTGATGCAAAGACCGCAATGTGGGTGTCAAGTGTTGCCAATACGTTGCACATCCTTGATGTCTGGGCGAAAAGTTTGAGTCCTAAGTGTTGGGCGACGTCTTTAATAATAAATTGACAAATAACCTTGCTTCTCATGATGATCTTCTACGATAAGTACCCTCACACGGAGGTCTAGGCCGCCTTTTCCAAGGGAACAAATATAATCAGCTCGACAAGCGAGCTCTACTGAACTACTTCAATAAATGGGCTTAAGCCAACCAATTCGGTAGGTGAGTTTGGTTATGCTAGTTTGACTCGTATGTTCGATTCAACCACTCCGGTATGTAGGCTCGATTCAGCCACTTCGGCGGGTCAACTCGATTCAACAACTTCGGTAGGCAGACATGGTTCAGCCATTTTGGCAAGTGGGCTCGATTCAGTCACTTCAACAGGTGGATTTGATTCAAAAAGCCAAAACCTTCATATACTCTTAACTATGTAGACAATGATGTATATATAGGTGCTAAATAACTTAAAATTAAAATTTAATCACAAACCCAAAAACACATAAAAATTGTACAGTATGTATAAAAATCCTCAAATCAAACATGAAGCTAAACTTCTTTTAGCTCATTCATAAACTCTGAACTCCTCTGATTTTAAATTAATAATTCATGAACAATGTTATTGGCTTCTACTCTTTCATATTCAATTTATTAATTTATGGCTATTAAAAATGTTAACAGAACTATATATTATGTCTGATATCTTCCCATGATGTTAGAAGGTAGAAGAAGTATGGGTATGATATACTGAAAATGTTGCTTTTTCTTTTCATTAATTATCATTTACATATTGGACAGACGGCCCCATTGCTCTTCTGCTCGTTGTAGATTCCTGCATTACAATAGCTGGTAGCAGCTGCTGTGCTATGTGTGTTTTGGCATCATTCATTTGTGCAAGGAATGGTCTACCTTTGTGGCATACCATCGGTCTACCTTTGCTGCTACTGTCTTATAAGCCAAAATTTTAAATTATCATATAGTAATCGGACACTGTAGTACACAGTACCACTGTGAGATAAAAAAGGCAACATTAGTTGATAAGAAAATAAATAATTTCAAATATATTCAATTCCAGCCCTCATCTTATCCTAAAAAACAATTATTGTATTCAAATAAGCAATATATTAGCTAAAAATAAAATGAAAAAGTTTTAAAGCACTCAATTAAAATTATTATCATGCCCGAAAAATGGTAATGATAATAATATTGTTATTATGTGGAGTATGATTGTGTCGATCAATTGTCTACTCAGTGCCCATAATTTCACTGATCAACTTGAAGTTGAGCTTGTCGGGAGTGGATGGGGGTGTCGTATTAGAGGCCCGCAATGCTGTCATAGTAGTGTCGCGGCGCTATGACGTATAAGTCAGTTTTAAGCTGTTATTTCTACATTTTCTTAATTCGGGATTTCAGAATCTCTTATTAAGTGAGAGAAGCGTTAATGCTCTGGAGTGTTCAAAGTGTGGAGATGTTTGAATGTGAAGTAAGTTATACATGATTTTTCTCATTTCCTTCATAGTCGATTTCTTGTTGGGATTTCGATCAACTTGGAGGTGAGCTTGTCAGGAGTGGATGGGGGTGTCGTATTAGAGGCCTACAATGCTGTCATAGTAGTGTCGCGGCGCTACGACGTATAAGTCAGTTTTAAGCAGTTACTTCTACATTTTCTTAATGCAGGATTTCAGAATCTCTTATTAAGTGAGAGAAGCGTTAATGCTCTGGAGTGTTCAAAGTGTGGAGATGTTTGAATGTGAAGTAAGTTATACATGATTTTTCTCATTTCCTTCATAGTCGATTTCTTGTTGGGATTTGACTTCATGTCTATTTTTCATTTTCGGATTTTTCGCCTTAAATATAGTGATTTTTGTGTTTTCTTGTGTTGTGCAATTTTGTTCAAAATTCTGTTCTGGATTTCTCGAATCGGTTTCTGCAGTTTACATCTCCCAACGAATATTAGTGAATCTAACATATTAAAAATTGATTTATATCATTACCTTCTAAATCCCTTAGAAAAATAAATCTAATATAAATTTATTATATATAACAAAAAAATAACATTTTTATCATGGTTGCTAGCATATTAATTAAGGGTCTGTTTGGGGCAGCTTATAAGTGCGGGCGGCATTTTCACCGTACCGTTTGATTCACGTGTTTCGCCAGTTTATCTGAAACTGCGCTTGGGTTTTTATACTAAATGCAGGCCGCGGGGTTGACCCCTGTCGCGAGCCGCATTTCAGGATAAACTAGTCGCGAGCCGCAATTCAGGATAAATAGTTTATCCTGAAATGCACAAAATGCCCCAAACAGACCTTAAGTAGTGTTAAGAAAATAATATATCTTGAAAATATTTTGCAATGGAGAAATACTATCATATCCTAAGAAATATAAAATTCTTCCCATTCTCTACTTCTCATTTATCTAAATTATAATGCACGTCAACATCTTTCTTTTCAGCAAGGAATCTAAGCAAAATAAAATCCTTCCCGTCATTCCGAACCCTTCAATATCTCTTCCGCTGCTCCGCTTCACATCTTTGTCAAAATTGCCATTTGTCATATTCAAGAATAGCTGCTACAGCTCAGCTCGAAATCGGATTTAGGGTGGTGATTTTAACGAATTTAACTTGAAGATTGTTAATCACTCAAAATTGATTTTAATTTTGACTTGGATCGAGATCGCCTCAAAATAAATGAGCCGAGCTACGATCCAAAATTTTATGCCATATTTTTTTCGAGCTGATTTTGAACCAACCCCAGCTCGGCTTAAAATCGGATCATTAATAACCCTATTTACTGCTCGCTAGAACTTTTTGCTATCCATGCATGTTTGTTTTTTCTTGTTGTATGTGATGATGCTTGCTCTCATGCCCTCTCCTCTTACCCTCGTTGTCCTCTTACTCGTCCTTGCTCGTTGTTGCATCCTTAGCTTGCACTAACCTAAGCTCATGTGTGCATCATATAGTCTATCGTAAAGCTTGATCTTTCTAATGATCATTGATCTCCATGATAAAAATTAGTTCTATTTTTTGTATGCTTCTCTCCTTACAATATAATTGCACTACCATCATATTAATAGTACCAACTATGTATTATGGTTGAAGGAGTGAATGATGAAGAATTTTGCCTTGCCTTGTTGCATTGCAAGTAGTGTGAACAATCAAAATCAATCTTTTTCAAGAGCTAGTTCCTAATGGAGTTCCTTTTGCATTATTTTTGAACTTCTATAAAATTTCTCTTCTTATCTTGAATCAATAAAGGTGGGTATCACATTCTTGAGCTTGATACAACATAGTTCTTTGATCTATGCCATGATCTTATATCAGAGTAAAATGATCCTTTCTTTTAAGTTTGCTTTATGCCCTTGCCACTCATTATTTTTATAATTATTTCATTCCGCTCTTTCAAATGTGGTCAGAGATACATTTGAATTTGGATGGTTGTTAGTTCCTAACTTGTTAGGCATACATTTTTTCTATCTTTCTTGTGTTTATATTGAGTGGACGATTATTTGGTTGATTTGATTGAGATTTTTTAAAGCTTTAAATAGTAAATAACGAACCTAATTATGAGTTTCCATTAACATCTTAGATTGGTTAAGTGACATTTAGTCTCAAAATTTTAATATGGGGGATCTCTTCCTTTCTATATCTCTAAAAACTTTCATTGGCAACACACCTTAAGGCCATATAATATAAGAGGTGCTTGCTTGCTCTTGCAAAAATCTAGTTATTTATGAGACTTGATGGAGAAATTCTAAACTAAGGGTCCGTTTGGGACAGTTTGTAAGTTTCAGGATAAGCTGCTTATCCTGAAACTCGGCTCGCGGGTTGTGCCATGATCTTATATCAGAGTAAAATGATTCTTTCTTTTAAGTTTTCTTTATGCCCTGGCCACTCATTATTTTTATAATTATTTCATTCTGCTCTTTCAAATGTGGTCAGAGATACATTTGAATTTGGATGGTTGTTAGTTCCTAACTTGTTAGGCATACATTTTTTCTATCTTTCTTGTGTTTATATTGAGTGGACGATTATTTGGTTGATTTGATTGAGATTTTTTAAAGCTTTAAATAGTAAATAACAAACCTAATTATGAGTTTCCATTAACATGTTAGATTGGTTAAGTGACATTTAGTCCCAAAATTTTAATATGGGGGATCTCTTCCTTTCTATATCTCTAAAAACTTTCATTGGCAACACACCTTAAGGCCATATAATATAAGAGGTGCTTGCTTGCTCTTGCAAAAATCTAGTTATTTATGAGAGTTGATGGAGAAATTCTAAACTAATTCTCATACACTATAGAAGAATCATAAATATTGGTTGAAATATCTGCTGATTATTTCAGCCGATAATATATCAGTTGAATGAATGACTAAAAATTCAGCCACAATTATATACCGCTGGAAAAATCTACTGAATTTTCTACCGTTTACTACTTTACTTAAAATAGTAGATTTGCAGTTGAAATCCTCACTTCATTTTCTTCTAAATTTTTAGTTTGGTTTGCTTAGGGTCTCAGAGATCTCGTCGACACACAACGGTACTTCGTATCCAACGATGATTACAAAGCTCGTGGCTACATCTTGGTAATGTATGATGATATTTTGACTCTGACAACCTATAGTTGAGGAAGGTAAAATACTTTTTTCTGCATTTCTTTTGTATTTCGCTAGCATTTAGTATTTCTCTAAATTTCTATTTTCCACACAATTAACATTGAGAAAGCAATCTACGTACGCATGAATTATTAGAAAAAGAAAATTACAAAACTATATTCAAAATGGATGGAATATAATTCTAATTGTGTGGCAAACTGTGAAGAAAGGGATTGATGATAACATGCAATAAATTTTAATGTATGCACATAGTAGAGCGAGAAATGGTGACCCCTGCTTTATTATTGCTTGGAAGAAGGGCTGATGTCGCATTCTTCCTTTTCTTATTATTTTCTTATGTTGATAAATTTAATTTGAAATTGTAATATTTGTACTTAGTAGGGAAAGCAAATAAGCATTAATTAACATAACCATAATCTTTTGGAAGGATGGTAAAATATTAGGAAATGAGAATCATATGATAAAATATGTACTTCTCTCTCTCTCTCTCTCATACATACATACCTCCTTAGCTATGCATGAAAATGTGTATTTCACTTCTTAAAAATTGAAATGGTGGTATTTCTTATGTGATAAATGATTTGGGTCGTGTAATGAATTAAAATGTAAAGTTTATGCATAAGCAAAGTTTAGGTGTTAGACGACGTAAATGCATCTAAATTGGGTGGTATGTATATAAATGCCCTTCTTTTTTATATCTTAATATGAAGTACATAAGCATCTAAATTGGGTGGTATGTACATAAATGCCCTTCTTTTTTATATCTTAATATGAAGCTTTTTAGAAGTGAATTTTCTTATCGTTATTCTCAAGCCTAAAACCCCCCTCAAGTAGTCATAAACATAATCTAATGAGCCCATATTTTTTTCTTTCTTTGCATTTTTATATTATTATAATGATGAGTATGAAGGCATATATTATATATATCTATCTCTTACTTGAAGTTGTGAGTTGAAAATATATTCCTCTAAAAAACATAAGTAATATGTACCACCTACATTTGTATCCTGCATTTATTCTTCATTTGTTGTTTTAATGTAGTCAAGCAAACATTGGATTCCTCCTTCTTCACTTTGTCATTACAAAGTGGTCATGCTAGCATTAAGCATCATTTATTCTATTATTGTGATATGATCAAGTAAAGAATGAAATATTTTTCATGCCTACTTGCCTTCACAAGCAACTCCTCTTTCCACATGCATTCTTTTGATATAATCAAAAGATAATTGAATACTTTCTCTCCACTCCACTACTGCATTATGAAAAGGCAAGCATTGAGACCACCTTTAATCAAGTAGAATATGGTATATTGCAACCTATTCATTATTTTTTTGAGCCATACTCATCATATATTCTACTACAGAAATTTTTAATAGCTTGTGTCACTCTTATTTAAATTTTGAGTCACTTATAATTTATTGCTTTCCTATTCAAAATATTGGCCAATTACATGCATTAAAGTTATGAGACAACTCCCATGAGATTTAATTTATTTCTCTATTCCAACATGCAAATTGAACTTAACATTTCTAACCCTTTATTTAAGATGATGTGCATTTTATAATCAATAAATTCAACTTCATTAAGCTTAGTACACATAATAAGTTGATTACATCCAATTCTTATTTTGATAATGCATATGAAACATTGACAAACATACCCTTCTTGACTTTTTATTAGATTTAATGTATTTTCTAAACTCAACAGACTGTATTCATATCAATCCTAGTGCACATTCTAGAATTAATGTTTTCTAACTTCTATCATGACTATATATTTAAATTTGTTCTAATGCGCTCGCTAGACCTAACACCTTTCATGGTCCTTATCTAGTGTGATGCACATTCAAACTCAGCATATTAAATTCTTAGTTAAGACAAATATGCAATTTAGATTCAACGTCTTCCTAGTCCTATATTACATATGCATATTTTGCTGGTTTTGTAGTTCTTTTATGACGTACATCTATTCTAAGGCAAATTCCAAACTTAACATATTCATTCTACGTTGAGCTTAATAAACATTATAAGTTTAAATGAAACATTTTCTCTCTAATATTATATATGCACATTCATGCTAGATAAGTAGTACATTTATAGATTCATGTCTACTCTGATGTGAATTCCAAACTTAATATACCTAACATTTTATCTAAGCCACATTATAAATTTCTTACCATTAAGATCTTGTATTGCTTATGTGCATTGAAGATTGACATGTACTCCACTTTAGATTTTTGTCTGGTTTGAGGCGCATTCTAAATTTGCATGCCCAACCCTTCCCCAACTTTATGTATATTTTAGGTTTAATACATTCATTTCACATCAATTTTGGTACATGCATGAAGGTTGGAACTTTTATTTTTTATTTATATCAGCATATGTTAAAGTTAATGTATTCAATTTGTACTTTGTATAACACAACTTATGAGGTTAATACGATGCAGTTCATGTGTTGATTTTGGTGCAACAACCAAAGTTAACACACCCAATTTGTTTTTAATAAGTGCATATTCTTGGATTGCTAGTATGGATTAAGTCTAGCACTGATGTCAGGGTTGGAAAGTTCAGTTCTTGTTAAAATCTAGTAGTAATATTATAGTTGATACATTTAATTCTTGTTAGGACTAATACAATTAATATGACAAACATATACAATCTATATAATTTTAATACAACGTATAAGGTTGATATATTCTATTTTTTATTATCTCTATTACAAACAATAGTGTTGGCATATCTAATTTTTATCAAAGTCAATATAAAAATGCTAGAATTGATGCATGCTAGTTTACCTCGGATTTAGTGCAAAAGCTAAGCTTGACAAATTCAACTTCCATCGTATTTAACTCAGACATTATATTTAACATGTCCATTCTTCTGTTCTAATCCTAGAAACATGTCAGTTTGATCATGTATTGAAGCTAAGCTTGACAAATTCAACTTCCATCCTATTAAACTCAGACATTATATACCATTCTTCTGCTCTAATCCTAGAAACATGTCAGTTTGATCATGTATTTCTTATGTGCTTCAAGTAATCAATGCCTAATCACACAAAGTATCTAATAGAATAGCGCACATATTGGATGTTGTTTACTAACTTCTCTTTTAGACCTTGACAGGGCTAACAATCTATTCCATAGTGTTATGGAGATCTAGATTACTATGTTTCAAAATATAATTCTTCTCTTAATGATTTATCCCTCCATAGCAACCCATCATTCATTCCAAACTTGATGAACAACTCATTCATTTCATCATCCAAATCACTCAATACTTGAGATTCATAAAAAATAAATGACACATTTCAATCCTCCATTTATTTGAGAACCTGTCCAACCCCATCTAATTCATTGACAATATAATATATCATCTCAACATTGCATTATATGTCGACACACATAAACATAGCTTATCAATGCATATGCAAAACTTCAACACATGCATGACTTATGGACACTGACACAACTATTGCATATGCTCACATTATGTTTGTCTCAAACTCATTGGCTCATCCATCAAACAATCAACATAATCTAGTCATGTTGCATAGTTGTCTTGTCTTATGCATCCTCCTAAATTCACCTTTCTCATCCCCTTCCATGTTTTATCCATTCAATTACTCCATAACTTGCATTTATGTTAGCACTATTCAAGAATCATGCTAATATGAATTTTATCCTTGCTTTGCATATTAGCTCTCTCTCCATATCACATGAATTTCCTTAGAAGCCCAATTATGTCTATGGGCTTTTATCATCTAATTGTTTTGTTTGTTTATAAATTTCTTAAATATAATGTTTGAATTATCTTAGAAGTTATTAAATTTTTTTTGCCCATAAACATGATCATAAAGGAATTTTATGATGCATTATCAAAACTTTTTTTTTTTTCATTGTCGACATAATAAATGGATAACATTTAAAATATTATCAGTTAAAAAATGTTACAAAAAAAAATTTAAAAACTCAATCAATAAATAATATCCTATCAAAGAATATATTAAATATTTGAAAATAAAAGTATTATTTTTTTCAATGAAAAATAATAACTTTAATGATATCTCTCTATCTAAAAGTTGTATATATTCAATTTTTTTTTTCAAAAATACAAATCTTACACTGGTATTAAAAATTATAATAATTTATTATAATATTTATCATAGATAATTGTGTTATATATAAAAGAGCCTTTGAGGTACCAATTTAGGGAGCTGTTATTGCGTGCAAACGGTGCGCCGTCCAATGAAAATTTAAAAAAATAATAATAAAAATGGACCCACTGACATACACTTTTTTGGTAAATGGGGGTTTTTATGTGGTGGGCGGACGCAATAATTTAGGAGTATTTAAGATTTTAAATAATTAGCTTTCTGAAGACATTTTCTGACCCCATTGTACCCAAATTATAAGAACAAATCCAAATTATTATTATTTTATTTTTTTTTATTTTTTTTTATTTTTTTTGTGAAGGACTGCTTGTTAAGGATATAAGAAAAGTCGAACCAGATGGGCCTCTAAACTGGGCCCTTGGAATCATTTTCTATAGAAATTCACAGTTCAATAATAAATGCTCGTTTTTAAGTCCTCTAAAGCCCGTATAAACTTTGCTGCTTGGTTGAACAAAGTTGTAAAATTAGGATCCTTAAAATTTTGGCTAAATTCAACAAAAGAAAACTAGATGAATTAATTTCATCAAAATAGCACTTAACCTGATTTAATTAATTAACTAGCCTACTCATACATAACGAACTTTATTTTACTGGAAATTATGTTAACGTAACTTTAACATTCTAAATTCCAATTCTAAATTTTCGCAGCATTAATATGTTACAAAATTTCAATAATAATCTCCTCAACTAGACGATCAACGTGTTTATAGGAACCCTAATTATAATTTAGTTGTGATAAATTGTGTATGTAACTGAATCAACACGGACCATTTGATGGAGCGCCATGAGATTTTAGCTGAATCTACCAAAGCGCCTCACCCAAAATTACATTAAATAGGATGCCATTTTTAATATAAAGAGAGGAGTGAAACCTAAGTGTTAAGCCTACGCTCTGAAGAAAGCTTGAAGATAACGATCACTAGCAACAACCAATAAACCATTAATGTCTAGTCATTTCCACCATTGTTAAACCACTGTCACTTAGCTAGCGCCATCGTCAGACCACATCACTTGTCTACAACACTATCGATGGACAACCACCACAAAGCTATCATCGCTATCGTTGAACTATTGTCACTCAACTAGCGCCTCAATCGCATTCTACCATCACTCGACTATCACCAACACTATTGTCAAATTATCATTACATTGCATCGCTCTTCAACATTTAACAAAAAAAGTCAAATGAAAATTTCACACTCCTATCACACTGCATTCCTTTATTAAAGAGATAAAAAAAATATGTAACTATCATATATATTGTGGAATCATTTCAATTAGGCTAGGCCTTGTGATTTTTTCCTCCTCCTTGGGAGTTTTGTGGAAAAAATTTTAGGGGACTCTTGTACTTTTATTGCATATGTGTGTGTGAGATCTCCATATAAGGCTAAGGCAACCTAAGACAACAAACTTGTGTAATCTACCATCATAAATTTTCTTACATGTAATAGCTTGGCACCGCCTATGAGAAATGATTTTTTGACATACTCCAAGTACTCCCATGGCTCATGACCAATCCCTCGATCAAGAATACAATTCATTCCTAACTTTAGAGAAAGAAACATAAGAAGAATGAGCAACATGCTCATATATTTCAACTCTTAATAAAGGTTGATCAATAGAGAGTACCATCATAAAATGAAGAAAATTATCAATCTCAAAATTAACAACAAAATAGATATGACCCAATTAAAAAATTTGTGTGGAAACTCCATGTAGAAGAACTTATCTTGATGAACCTAACCTGACTCATTTTATGAACACAGAGCATGAAATTATTTGAGATGAATTATGAATTCTTGCTTAAAGAAAATTTCTTTAAAAGAGACAAATCAATGCATTCATTGGCATAGCTTTTAGGAGTTTCTCATTAAGTGATTCAATTCCCCTTCATCACATTCCAATGGGGTTCAAAGTACCCATTATTAATTCTTAGTGTTGGATGTCCGGTCCTTATGAATATATTGACAACTACACGATAAGCATGCATATTCAACAAGCATCTAATGCCCTATATTGTCATGTCATTTTTGTTACTCTTAAAGGCCAAGATCGCATTTAATTTTATTTTACTCTTGGAGAATTTATCTACGTATTTGATGAGCCTATTAGTGACTCTTCTTCCCTCTTACAAATACACCAACATGAATGAGAGTCACCTCTAGAGGTTTTCCTCTAAGGCGCAAAAAATTGCAAGAGTATATCATGAATTATTAGGAGGAGTTCATTTTTTGAGGGCTCCATCTTGGTTGCTTTACTCACCACTAATACAGGATACAATCCACTCATATGTCGATCTCATTCAACGTGAAGCGACATAGATCCCTGCCAATGAGACTATCAATGACACCTGAAAAATTTTGAATAAACATTTGGCAAATGTAAGTATACTCTTGAAAACATTTAAAAAAAAAATTCCAACAAACAGAGCAAGAATAAATATATTCGTCTTTCCAAAATCAACATAAACTAGCTAATCATGTGCCATTAAACACATAAAAAAGCTAATGATTTGATGAAGCTCTAAAATTGTGGACATCTTCAGTGCTCAAGATTACTAAAAAAATCCAAATAGTGTGGATCAATCTCAATTTGTCACTTCCAACATTCAAATGGGCACTCTACAGAAAGTTGTAGCCACATAAAAGAATAAATTAAATATTTGAAATGTTAATGCCACCTAGATTATCGCTTAAGAGAATAACATATTAGGTGATCATGAGCTTCATCACAAAAAAAATTTTGGACTTATTGAATAAGAATTACAACAACAACATATTTACCTCAAAAGGAGATAATATGTCTTTAGATATGAACGATCGTATCATTACAGTATATCGTAACATATTTTTTTAGAGAACTTTTTTTCTTATTTGGATACAAAGATCTATCTTTTATGTAAGTTTTTATTGTAAATGATTTTTTTTAAATAATATTGCTTACAACACCCTTACAAGGACACCCAAGAGGAAGTCGTGATAGAAAGCTAATAGTGGACAAGGGGCAGTGACAAATAAGATCTCTATTCATACACTTGGAAGGTATTCCCATGAGGAAGCCTTTATGGAAAGTTAGTAGTTGACATGACTATCACTTTGAATACTCTTTGAGACTGAATGGTTGATAGGATCTGCCTTCAAAAAAATTAAAAGATAAAATGAGTTAGGATATATTAAAAAAAATTAGAATGTTATTAGCCTCATAATATATATATACACTCATAAATCTTGAAAAGCTAAAAAATCTAAAAAATATATATATTTACTCTCAAAAATCTTATAGCGTTAAAAACCTTAGAAGGTATATGTAATTAAAATCCTTGAATATTATAAGCATTAGAAGATACAAGTACATTAAAAATATAAGAAATGTATAAACCTCAAAAGTTACATGCGTACCTAAAAATCTTAGAAGACTATACATCTCTGAAGGTATACATTCAATAGCAAATCTCAAAAGGCTAAAAATTTTAGAAGGTATAAATACACTAAACAAACATCTAAAGTAAAAGCCTTAAAAGATATAATTTTTTTTTAAAATAAACTAACGTTTTATATTTTTTGAGGACATAAATCTAAATAAAGATTCAAATAACTATGTTCCCACTAAAGGAAAATACCTAATTATAATATATTAAATTTAAAGCAAAATATAATCTTAAATACATATAATGACTTAATCTTCTATAAGGACAATTTTCAAAATTAAAAAACTCTTACATTAAAATCAAGATTACATAAATTATTAGCATTTTATTCAATATCTTGAGTTTCAATTACGCTCGTTCATTTAAAAAAAGTTTGATTTTAAAGTAATATATAAAGGTATTGAATCTACATGAGATCAACATACTCTAAAACAATATATTCCAAAACTTTTTAGATCTATAGCATTCAAACTCACATCATAACTTTGAACTTGATTGTAACTTATTTCTTCTTTACATTCACAATAAGAATAATACATTGCCCTCTACTACAACTCGTCTATAATATCATTAGGGCTAATTGATGGAGGTGAGTGTCCTTTTGATGAGATAAAATATTAAAAATTGCTATGGCTGATTGGTTTTATTACTAAAGATGTGATGTAAAGATTTTAATGGATCGTTGAAGATTTTAGGATATAATGCTTGCAAAAATACCAAAATTAGTCTAGATTATGTTAGTTTTTGCTAATTTGAAATGTCTCTTTTGAGAAAGTGGCTTGATATTGGGTAAATGGCTGAAAATGATTATTGTTGGTAAGCTGAAGAAATTTACCTATGATATCGGGTAGATGGGTAGTTTTGGATGGGTTCACAATGGTTTTGAGTGTTAGAGAATAAGGTTAGGCATTAATATGTTCTAGTTTGGTCTATAGCTATGAAGGGAGGTTTAAAATAATTATGATGTTGTTTGATGGTTATTGATATTAAGAGATGTTTTGGATGTGGATGAGAGGTGTGAAAATTTCAGAACAAGTGTTACGAAGGGATAAAGAATAAATTTAAAAGAAAAACAAAGATAAATAGCTAATATGTTCAGAAAAAAAACCACACTTGAAGTTAATACATATCAACCATATTTATAGGGATTACAATGATAAGAAGTCAAAAAAGGGTAAAATTTTGAAGGGAATGATAAATGGTCATTAATGAAGGAAGATGCTAACCACTTTTCTAATTTATTATTTTTTATGTTAACCATAAAAGCCTTCAAATTTGAAAATTCAAACTTTATATAAATAAAAATTGAAATATAAATAATAAATACAAATTTAAATACCTTTTGTTTATATGACTTGTGATGGGCCTTGAATGAGCCCTTAATTGTGAACTTTCTTCAGCTCTTGTCTAGGCTCTTGTAAGTATACATTTGACTTCATTTGCTTGAGAGTTTGAACCTTCACTTGATTCTTATATATTCTTCTTCATTTTTTATCATCTCGTTACACCACTTAATTTCTCCAACAAAATATGATCTCCATTTATATAAATAACCTTACAATGTTCTGCATCACTGATGATGTTATAAAATGTGTGTGATGTTTATATATTACTATTATCATTTATGGTATCATTTTTATACTTTATGGGGTATCAATTGTGTTTATGAAGCATAATGGAAGAATTGAAGCCTGTGGAGCATATGAAGCAATTTGGTTAGGGTAGTTCAAGTGCCCTGGCTAGCACGCAGGCACTGGTGATGATCCCCAATTGGCTAAAAAAATAGAGCACCTAGAAACCCAATGCTTTGGTGCCCCATCCATCATTATCTTAACATGCAAAAAATAGAGCTAGTGCCATGCCCACGTGCCTAGGTGCCCCATCCTTGAAATTCGACCCTGAATTTAGATAATTTTCAAGATTTGGAGATGGTTGAGGTGAGACAAGCACTTAAATTAAGAGTTTATCTCACAAATAGAATGGCCCATTTTGAAGAGTTGGAGATCAATATTTTAGAGTCAAGAATGCACATCCAATATAATGTTATTTGCTTAGTCTTCTAGGTTATCTTTACTTAGTGTGTGTGTGTGTGTGTGGAGAGAGAGAGAGAGAGAGAGAGAGAGATATTAATGTGTAATTGTAAGAGTGTGCTTGTAATCAAGTAAGAAGGGAATTATGGTTGGCTTACATGTCTTGGGAACATAGATTGTAATTTTATCGAGTTCTATCTTTCTTAAACTCTTATTCCCTTATTTTTATTTTATGAATACAAGTGTTATTTTCATTTCAAATCATGCATAGTATGTAAATTTCCTCTCTTCCTTAGATTGGTATTCTTTGAAATCTAGAAAAAAAAATATATGTTGATTTTTGGAACTTTTAATTTATGTTTTTATTGTTTTAACCTTCTAAACTTAATTTACATTCAAACTAAACATTTAAATAGTTAAAACAAGTTATAATCAAGGACAGTCGAAAGAAGACTAAAAGAACAATCAAGTTAAAACGCAGGAGTTTAGTAGAATATGAATATTACTAGTATATTCTTATAAACTTAATAAGGAGGCCTAAGAATGCTTGCAAGGTTAAAAAAATCTAACTATAATGAGATTTCAATGACTTTTATATGTAGAAAAAGTGTAAGAAGTAATAGACCCTGTTTGACAACTACTGTAAAAAAATCATTTAGAAGAATTTGAATTTCATTGAACCTATTCAAGGAAGAATCTCGCAATTATCAGAAAACTCTTCTCCCTAACTTAAGTTTTTATTTTGAAATTAAGGTTTATACTCTTTAAATTTTCACAAACTTTTGACACTTCAAACTAATCATTGTATTAGTAAACTAGAATATCATCTTTTTTCTAAGTTAAACCATTATCTATGGGCTTGATGCATAGACTCATATTTTGCATACTACTTGATCAACATATATACTTATATGATTGACATTTATGTCACTGTTGAGTTGATCAATGGCAATGTTGCCGGGGAACAATATTAATTTTTCAATTTAGTAGAATTTTATTTGAAAATTTTAAGTTTAGGTTTAAAACCTATAGTGTTGTAATGTTTTATATTTTACTATGCATTTTCAATTGTCTGAGTTATTAATTATTAGTAAACCAGAATATCATCTTTTTTTAAAATTAAACCGTTCCCTACAGGCTCAATACATAGGCTCATAATCTGTATACTACTTGATCAGCATATATACTTATATAATTGACATCATGTCAATGCTGAGTTGATCAACATTTTGGCATTGCTGCCAGGGAATGACATTATTTTTTCAATTTAGAAGAATTTTAGTTGAAAGTTTTAGAGTTTAGGTTTAAAAACCTATAGCGTTATAATGTTTATATTTTATTATGTATTTTTAGTTGTTTGAGTTATTATTTATAGTGTTAAAAACCCTAAAATTATTATGATTTGTGTTTTCTTTTTTTTTGGCACTTATATTTATTAAATTTATGATTTAAGTAATTTATGTAATTTGTTAATTTTGGGTCACTAGTTAGTCTTAAATGGGTATGTTTATGACTTAATCTATTGACCTAGTGTTATTTGACATTAAAATAAAAAAAAAACAATAGAAATAAAAAAAAAACACACAAAAAAAAGAATTTAGGAAAAATGAGAAACCACCGAGAAAAGAATGTTCAACTTAGACCACTTAGTGATTCTGTTAAACCTCGGTAGAAGAGATTCATCAGAGTATTCATAACTCTAGCGTAGAAGCTAAGACTTTCGATATGAAACTTATTATAATTCAAATGGTTTAGAACAAAAAATTTGGTGGGTCACCCACTGAATGCCCAAATTTACACTTATCTAATTTCTCAGAGTTATGCCAACTATTATGTATAAGGGTGTCTGCAATAACATCATCAGAGTTATGTTGTTTTCATTTTCCCTAAGAGATAAGGTTAAGATAGGGCATAACTCATTACTAGTATGATTCATAACCACTTGGAATGACTTGGCCCAAAGATTTCTAGCAAAATGCTTTCCACCTTCTAAAACTATAAAGCTTAGAAATGACATTACCTCTTTTACCCAAATGGATAATGAGTCATTTATGAGGCATCAAAGAGATTTAAGGATCTTCTTCAAAAATGCCCATACCACACCATTCCTAATTGAATTATGAATTGATTCATAATTCAAACATTCTATAATTGGTTTGTGAGATAATTGTAATTGATCATATATGTTGCAGTAAGGGTAAGCAATCCAGATTTTTTTTAAGGGGGCCTATACATTGATTGAGAAGGTGACTATAAATAATTTTTTATGGCTTTTTAAGAGAGTGAACTTGAGAAAAATAGACAACATTCATGAATAAGTTATTATATCAATTTTGATTGCTCAGGTAGCTACAATATCCAAAATGTTAGATAAGCTAAGCTTAAATTATGCATTGGGATCACTAGTAATCGAAGATAAAACTTATGGATTAGTAGTAGATCCTAGTGTTACATCTATGAACTTCTGAATGTAAAAAATAATACTCAACAACCCTAATTCTAATACATATAACCCAAGTTTGGAGAAATCACATGAATTTTAATTAGATAACAATACAAATGTAGAAAATTAGCCATGGGGTAGTAAACAACCATATTTCTTATGCAATTAGAACAATCAAGAAAGTAATCTCTATCTGGGACCCATTTGCCCACCAAGATTTGCCTCCAATACTCAATTTAAAGAGAAGAGATAATCATTGAAAGAAACAGTGTAGCAAATGGTATATCAGATACTAAGTTAAGCTGTATCCATTATAAGTATTAAGATAAAATTAAGACAATTAGCTAGCTAACTCATTCAATCATGGACCCCAAAGAATGTTACCAAGCAACATTGAAGTGAAAAGTGAGGAATAAAAAAGAAAAAAAATATGAAGCAAATCCTTTAGACTTAGAATTGGAAAGGTGATAGTCGAGGTAGAAAGGGAAGAGCCTAGAGTAGCAGAGCTTAATTCTTAGCCTGAGAGAACTATTAAAAAAAATAAAAAAAAAAAACTAATCATAATTTGTTTTGAAAATGTGTTTATTGTAGAAGCTCTAGCATGATTAATTGAAGCTATCTAGTACTTTGATTAAAACTTTTAACGTACA
>NW_018164591.1:850578-867771 GCF_001263595.1 Phalaenopsis equestris
AGCGGCGGCCCGCAAAGCCAACCCATGCACGAAACTCTCAGCAAATTCGATGGCTCGGGCCGCCTTATTTTTGTCACTCATTCGGTTCCTTATTCTGCGTGTGGACCGATCAAATCTTGATCTTTTCAAGTTTATCTGATCAATCTCTGAGTTCCAATCTGGGAAGATGGAGAAGAAAGCAAGAGTTCATCCCGAATGTATCAACGCCTCCAATCCGTACCATGAATGTGTCGATTACTGCTACAGGAAGATTGCCGAAGCAAAAGCCCTTGATGCTGAGAAATTAGGTTTTTTTTATTTTTTTCTTCCACTCACTTTTATGTCCTTAATGTAAGCAGTAGTTTTGCTTTTCATTACTCAACATGATTGATTTTTTTTTTTTTCTTTTCGATTGTTTTTATTATAGACGAAGATCACGACGGCTTGAAGGATCCCGAAGAGCGGGCAGTGCATCCGGATTGTATCAATGCATCGAATCCGTACCATGAGTGCAGCGAATTCTGCTTCAGGAAAATTGCCGAGATGAAGGAGAGGATTGCTGGGTATGAACAAGGTCTGTTTGTTTTGCGTCCTTTTATCCTTGTTAGTACTTATAACTGTTATGTTGAGTAACATAATTTATGTAAATTTCCCAAATTTTATTATGTTTTTATGAGAATTTTTATTATAATTTCGGCTGCCCTAAAGGATTAGGACTGTTAAAAACCGCACAATCAAATCGCAGTGAATTAGGCTTCACTTATTCACCAACTCTAGTTACGTTTGTTTTAACATTGAAGCTGTTACTTTTCTGGTGCCTGTAAACATCAATTTCTGGGACCAAATATTTTCTTCAGGCTGTGAATAGATTGAATTGTTTCTTCTACAATTAGATGTTATGTTGTATTTGCTTTCGTAAAATGATCATGGTTCAACAATTTTGATATTCAGGTTAGAAAATGCATATTTTGGAGTTGCGCTTTTGATAAACCTCATCATTTTGGTCAATCTTAAATATTCATGATTTTTTTGCCTTTGATTTTATATACTGTTAAAGCTATAAATGGAAACTGAGTAGATGACAATGTTTAGGTTTCATTCATTTCATTGGTCATCCATTTGATATCAAAGTCTCTAAGCAATTTAGGGTAACTTTTGCATATATCCCAGATTGTTGGGAACCTATTGCACTAGTTACTAGCCTTTCTTAGTGGGGTAGGATGGATTGGATTCGTTAAGCTTGTTAAGCTTTGATTAACCAAATTCAGGAAAAGAAATTACCATATTCGCAGTCGTTAGATTGACCTACTTGGTTATATGCAATTAGAACCAGTGTATAAACCTCTTAGTACAAGTTATATTTTGTCAAAAGTCACACAAAATTAATTTAGGGGTTGTTTGGGATCAATTTTTGTTTTTTGTTTTTTGTTTTTGAAAATAAAAAAATCAGAAAAAAGTGATTGCTTATCTGTTTTTTGTTTTATTTCCGTTTTCGAAGAATACTTATGTTTTTAAAATACTCAAGGAGAATACTTTAAAATATTAAAAACAAGAAAAACATGTTTTTTTGTTTTTAAAACACCGATCTCCCTCATGATAGCCGATGATGCAGAACGCCTTGGCTCGCCGACTCCATCCAAATATTATTTTTCGTGTAATTTTCTGGCATCGAAGATGTCCACCGACAAAAGCCGACGGTGTTAGGCGCAACGATTGGCTGCGTGAGGGGATCGAAGCCCCTAGGGCACGAACGTAGATAATAATCTGTAGAAGTCATCCTATTTCGATCTTCTCCGAGAAGCCGAAGCAGTAAGAAGCGAAAGAAAAATGGAAGAATAGTAGCGCAGCGAATCGGGGCCTAATATCTCTGATATGGAACTCGTACACACAAGGCTTATGGCGGTGGAATGTACAGCTAGGACGACGTTGAAGACACGGCGATGGCGATGAGCAGGAGCAAAGGAGGAAGGCGCTGGCGAGCGAGGCAAGGAGTGCCGATGGGATTTTGGAGCGACCAGTGGAGCCGAAGCACAAACCTCCTCCTTCCACCTGTGATCGTGATCTTGACATCACAGGCCTGTCTTATATCCAATAAGCAACTTGAAGGAATAACATTAGGAATAATTCTATCTTATTTGTTTTGTCTTGAGATCTTTATTATATTTGCAAATTTAATGAAATGAAAATATTTCTCGTTTAGTGGATTCTATTGAGGAATTTTTTTATGGAGTTTGGAGATTTCCATTGGCTCTTTTTTGCTATTTATTTTTTGGGATGCTTCTTTGTATTAAACATCATAACTATTTATGTTTTTCATGTTGCTTTTTTTTTAAATTCATTGCATCAAATTTTAAATTGAATTGAGATTAGCATGAATTCATAATGCAGCCTATATATTCATATATGTAGGTACACCCAAAGAATTTGATAGCTCAAATTAGATTGGTTGATTGGTGAGGATAATTTATGGGTAGTTATTGATATGTCTAATTAGACCTGCCAACCCGCGGAGGGAGTCAACAAGTAAATTCAAATCAAACCGACTCACAAGAAAATTCAGATCAAACCGACTCATAGGGCAGAAATCCTTTTTTTTTTTTTTGGGAAGGAAAATAGTTTTTATAATCCTTTTTTTCTGGGAAGGGGAAAAAAGGGAAAATCGACGTTACGTGTGCGCATCCCAACAATATGATGTCTTCCCTTAGCAAAATTGATGTTCCGGATGCACTCAAGCAGTCTATTTCTTCATTAGAGGTTGTTTGGACAAATTTGTCCATGATCAAGCCAATTTAAGTCCAATTCGTGCGAGGCGTGGCGAAGGAGATTTGTTGGGCCGATCGAAGTCGCCCGACAGACAAAATGCAGTCCAAATAATTTGTTATAGAATTATTCCTAATGTTATAATAAAGTATTTAGATGTTTATATCAAACACCATAGCTGCTTTGTTATAGATTTGATCCAAGCATGCTATGGACAAAGCAGCTTTTATATTTTCCAACTAACGATATCTTAAGCATATTTGAGTTTCTGCAAACTGCCAAATCCATGAACAAGATTTTACTGGTTGAAGCTGCTATGAGTAATACTTGTTCTATGACCAATCAGCAGCTGCTCAAATGTCCTTACAAAGTGTTACGTTAGAGGCTTAACTCATTCTGATGAATCTCATCCCCCAATTTCTTTTCTTTTTTCGTGTCCTTTTTTTACACCGAGACCACACTTCCTGCATGCCACAAAGTAAACAAAATTCCCGATGCTCAAACCAAATAATTTTAAAGTTATACACAACTTCTTGTAGGGAAGCTAGCGGAGGAATGATCTTGCACCTTCCCACTCTATAATATATACTTTCCATTCCCATGCAAAACTTTAGGATCTAGATTTTTTATATGAACTAAATAGGTTGAGATTGTTTCAAATCATTATTAGTGGCATTTCTTGTTGTAGTACATCAAACGGGTCATTTGAAGAAGAGCTCCACTACATTTAGGGGCTGTCTGGTAAATGATTTAGAGCAGGATTTGACTAGGATTTAAGTTAAATCCTGCCAGGTGGCCATTTTGGACAACTTAAATCCTGACTTTCTAAATCCGAATTTCAAAATCTCAGATCCTTTTCGGCATAAATCTTAGATTTAATAAATCTTGCTATTATGCAGATTTAGTAAATCCGAGAATGCGTGGAGAGAATAAATGGTACGAACAGGACTACTTTTCTCAATGGTTTCGTATAGGAGCGGTGCGGCAAGAGAACGAAGATGGGAGTTTCTGTGGCCTCTATACACTGCAAGTCTGTTGTTGCCTCCCAACTAGCTCTAATCGTGACTTTATCATGAGGGTTTGGTCATGAAGGCGATGGTTTTGGGCGTAATAGGTAGAGGGGCGGGCACATAGATGAGAATTTCGGGCAAAGAGGGGGAAGGGGCTGATAAGTTTGTGGTTTTAATTTAATTTTATTTAAGTTAATTTTATTAATTTATGTGATTATAATTAATAATTAATTAATATATTATCAGATTAATTAAACTTAGATAAATTTGTATGTTACTATTTGATAGTTATTTAATAAAATTAAAATACATATTAAATTTTCATTTATTTTTAACATTTTAATTAATTATTAATTGATAAATAGTAATTTATTGCTTAATAAAGAATTAGTTTAATAGAATCTTTTTAATAATTAATTAGTTTATTGAATAATTAAATATTAATTAGCATAATTAGGAATAAAATTAAAATTGAGTTTTATTAAATTTAATAATTAATTTCTATCATTGTAATAAAATAATCAAAGTTTAATTATATTTTGTATTATAACAAATTTAACAGACTTTTAAATTCTGCCGGTAGTTGCCAATCAATTTTATATTATTTAGTGATTTTATTAAATCCATTGCCAGACAGTTTTTCTGATTTAATCAATTCAGGATTTACTAAATCCGGATTTATAGGATTTAGTAAATTATAATAACTGGAATACCATTGGTTGCCAAACAGCCCATTACTGTTGCTTCTTTTAAAGGATAAACCTTGTGTAATAATTGTCATGCCATTGTAACCATTGCCATGTGGACTTTTTAATATTTTTTTCATCGCCCATGGCAAGTTGGGAATTTATTATTGTGTAAGTGAAGATTGAAATGTTGATTTGTAATTGTTTTACAATCATGTGTGTTATAGTTGTGAGTGGTAGACTTAAGTGGTTTATTAAGTTGACCATATGCTTGTATTAGTAGGTTGAAGGAGGTGTCTGGAAATTAGCATTTTCCATGGGCCATTCAAAGTGGTTAGCCTATGACGCCATTAAAACTTTCAAGTCATCTGAGGAATTTAAAAAGGCAATCTGTTATTTCACTCCTTAAACCACACATTTTCCTTCGATATATTTTATCTTTAAATGAGAACGTAGACATTGTCATCATCATGTTATTGATGTGAACCATGATTTATGTCGTAATTATTGTTATGTTGGCCAACATGGGTTTGATAATTTGATTTGACATGAGTATTTTTAGATTGATGATGAGGGTATGTTGTATATTTGTTATATTCTGTGAATTGATATAGTTATTTCTTTAGAGATTGGAGTATTGAGTTAATTTAATTTAAATTTAGAATGAATTTTATCAAAGTTATCCATGATTTTTTTTTTTATTTTCCCATCTAAGGTTAACTTTTCTACACCCCTTTTATGTTTACTCCTTATCAGAAGGAAATGCTATTCAAGTAGTGATGCTAGTGCAATCGTTTCAGTTAACAAAGATTCCGTTGCATTCAAATCTGGCAAGATAACTTATATGTAGTGCAAAATAAATTACTTTATGATTTGAATCCTTCTTGCTAGAAAAAATAAAATTGTTATGCTTTCAACTTTCTATTCTTAGGAGCCTTGGGAATATATGGAAGATGTTTTGTTTGACTCCAATGTGTCGGTCGACTTTTTGATTTGAAAATAATTTTTAAATTTAATTTAATTTAAGTGGTATATAGTTTTGATTTTGAAAGTAGTGTATTTTAATTTTTGAAAAATGAGACCAAATTAATCTCATTCATCTAATAGTCTATATAATCGTGTCCGATACCGCGAATATTATACCTTTCCGAAAGATAAGTGTATACCTCGGCGATGGACCCAATCATACAAACTAAGAGATTTGTGACATATGTTTGGTCTACAAAGCTTCATGACCTGCGAGTCTTTTATTTGTGATCGATAAGTTCCCTTATCTAATATAAAGTTTAAATAGAGTTTATTTTACCTGTGTTCTAAGTTCCTTATTGATGCAAACCCCTATAATTAATTACATCCCAAATAGCTGGGGTCACTTGAGAAAACTCTCAATAATGATCATAAGTACTAGTCTTTAAGAATTCAAGATTTAGGTTTTCACGGTAGGGCGTGGAAAAACAAATGGGAGTGACTCAAATAGGAACAATTATTTTCAGGAGTCGAAGAAAAGAAATGGTAGGGGTCGTCACAGATCCTTAGGAGGTTCCCCATTGACTTCCTAAACTATCCTACTATGTGCCTGCGTTTTGGAAATGATATTACTTGAGTGTTCAATCATGTCAATTTTATTATTTGAGTTTTACACTTGCAAAATATCTGGTTATGCAAATAACCTGCAGAGATAGGGGGATTTCCACCGGACCAGACGACAACCTTGGAACCTAAAGTGAGTTAGGATTTACGCTGCACAATATGGTTGCACAAGAGCTTAAAGAGAGTGTGAGCATTTACGTCTTGCTTGACGAGCAACCTCGAAGTCTTATGAGTTGTTATTGTTTAATTCTAAGAAGAGGTTTGCTGATGTACTTGTTTGCTCTCTCGAAGATGTTCTTCTGTATGCCCTCGTCTTGTTGCTCACAGTGTTAGCTCCAACCTTCTTGTTGAAGTAGCAATTTCAAGACTTATAATGTTTTGGTTTGAGATTTTATGTTTCACTGTTTTTGTGTCAAAGTTTGGTTTTATTGTTGTTGTTCAAATGTCATTTTTGGGGGTTGTTCTAATTTAATTAGAGCGACACCAATTAGGATCAAATGATTCCCTAATTCCGACATCATTATTTTCTTTTGAATTTACTTAGTCTAAAGGAATTATTAGACTCGTTTAGATTGGATAATTCTCGTTAACAAACGTGGAGTACCTCATTCGAGAGATTCTCGTAAATCCAAAAGAGGTGGATTAAGTGCGTTTAAAAGGTTTAAAAGTGTACATTAATTTTTGAAAATGTATTTTTGTTGTTTTGTAGGTAATGTAAAACATATATGCTTGCGAGTAATGTGAAAAATATATACAAATGAAATGTACGAGAAAAGTAAATAAAACGCTGTGCGAAAAAGTGTAAAATGTGTACCTGGGCCTCTGCTACTGCTGCAATATTAGCATTACATGTGAAAATAAGCAGGTATAAATAACATTTTAACAAGCACATCGAATACGAGCTTACATATAAAAAAGAGCATATGACACATGAAAACTCGAAAATGACCTGTAAAAAGTCAAGTCAGGGTGGGCTTTGAGTTGGGCTGTGTGCTTCATAATCTTTGGATAGATGCCACCAACCCAAACTATCGAACGAGGGTAGCTCCTGACCACAATCGAGACGATTAACAAGTGGACCTTTATGGAATTTTATCAAAGTTTTTTTAATTTTTTCATGCATTTAGAATTTTATTAACAGTCAAAAGTAGTGTTATTGTGAAGTGAATTTTGTTCGTAGTATCTGTGTAATTTTTTTTTGAAAAAGTGTAGTATCTGTGTAACTGTTTAGAAAAACAAAATGGTTCACAAGCTGCTCACTTTGATTGAGCCAGAATTACCAGTAACCTAAGAAAACAAAGGGACAACTTCGCATCAAGTGTTGGTGAATAGTCTCATCGATCCTACTCTCCCCTTTTAGAGGGTCATCGAGGAAGGAGATACTATCGTTCTTTCTTAGCATGCATAAGCACTTTCTTTATCACGCTAAAAAAATAAAATAAAATGGGGGGAAGAAGAGAGGAGTTTGACCCAACTCCCAAAATCGACGGGACAGAAGAGCATGACGGCGATTGGGTCAGCTAAAAAAAGGTGCTTAAATCCTCATAAGATCACGATCCAGAGAATCCCAAAACTATAGGCAAAGGTGCCCCATAACCACCTCTAAACCGTGTTTAAATTGACACTTAAAAGGCTACATGAACTTTCTCCAAAACAATGATTTACAGTGCCCTAAGTAGCTCTTTTAAAAGTCTCCAAACAACCATTTAAAAAACTCCAAACAACCATTTAAAAAGCTCCAAACAACAGATTTTAAACCTCCTAAACAGCAAGGGAAACATCCTCAAAACAGTGATTTATAGTACTCAAACTTAATGAACAAGAATGTGGGTAAAAAATCACAAAACCGCTCTAAAAACAGTAGGAGAAGAGCCCCCAAGCAGCTTTCATATGAGCCCAAACAACAACTAAATGAGCCAAGACAACAATTATAAAACATCTTATAGCTTCAAACAACATTTAACAACTTCAAACAACAATTTTAATGCATCTTACAACTCCAAACAGTAGTTCTAAAACATTCTACAGCTCCAAACTGCATTTAGCAACTCCAAAGAGTCATTTAAATGTCCCAAACAATAATTATAAAATATTTTACAGCTCCAAACAACATTTAACAACTTCAAACAATCATTTAAATGTCCCAAACAACAGTTATAAAATATCCTACAGCTCCAAACAACGCCCTACAACACTCTACAACATCTTTAACACCTTAAACAGTAATTAACATCACTACACAATATTTTTAACACCTAAAATAGTAATTCACATCACTACACAAAATTTTTAACACCTCAAACAGTAATTCACAACATTACACAACACTTTTAAGACTTTAAATAATAACTTGCATCACTACACAACATCTTTAACATCTCAAACAGTAATTCACAGCGCTACACAACAATTAATTAACTTAACATATTTTTAGAGGCTCTAAAATAGTGAAGAATTTAAGCAAGAACAACCCCCCAAAACTCCTCCAAAACAACGAATTTAGTGCCCAAAACAGTGAGGAATTTGAGCAATAACAACCCCCTAAATCTTAATATGAAATTCAAGCTTTAAGTATCAGACATACAAGTATATAAAACTTAAGAAGCGTGTATGTAAATGCTGTCTTGTCTTTGTATTTGCATTGCTAATACTAATTTCCGCAAATCAAAGTATGAAAGTTACAGATTTTCTTTCCCCTCTATCGAAAACATTGGCGGGAAGTATACATGTCACACAAATCTTATGTATATTCACATATCCAACACCTATCTTTAATATTAATAATAATTAAATCTTCCATTTCACCACAACGAAAAATGCCATCATTTCAATTTCTAAGAAAGTGAAATACACGTTTTCATGCATTGATAGGATGTTATGTATGCAAAGATTGATTTTTTAGGCGTTAGATATGTAATTACATAAAAGTTAAGTGGCATGTATGTGTATCTTTATGCTTATATAAAGCCACAAATTAAACTCCATAAAAAAGGATAAAACCGAAAATGATTTCAGATTTTGACAACTTATGATTGAATCTGTAGGGGATTATTTCAACATGAGACTGAAATTACAAGGAGTTTAGTATACGATCAGCACCCACCATGATACTTCATAAAAATAGACAATGAAAGCAACAATTACTTAAAAGTTATTAACACAACATTAAATTTGTATGCCTTACTCAGCTTATCCAACCTACTAGCATTCCTGATTTTGTAAGATCACGATATGTAACACCTCATGCAGGTATTGACTATAACAATTACATTCATGAACCGAGCTGCAAATACTTCAAAAGATTATAAATTAAAGAAAAGAAAACAATGGTATGCTCAAAATATGTGAAGATATCAACAATTAGTGGTTGTTTTATGTTTTTATAACAGTGAAATAGAACTCTTATTTGTATTTATTTTACAATTCTGCTGCAGTTTATAGAAAAATTTTAATGATCCTTAATATCAGGTGTGACGAGGTTGTAAAGGATTCATCAAAAAGTGAACAACAAGACTTTCACAAATGCAATGTTACAATACCTTAAAACTTACACTGCTCTAACAAAGATCGAAAAATATTTGTCGGATTTAGGTGGAGACTGGTAGATCTAGCCGACGATTGACAGCTCGACTTGGCGATCAGCAAAGCAGGGAAAGGGCTCTCCTCGACTTCGAAGGGAAGACTGCTCGCGGCTTGGGTTTTAGAGGAGAAGGTGTGCAATTGTTTCGTTGCACGAGGGTGGGGAGAAGGCGAGGGTTTAAGTCGTAGAAAGGAGTCTGGTCGCGAAGTAGGCAAGGGTTTTCGGTTTGTGAGAAGAGGCGGGCGGCTTCAACCAAGCAAGGAAGAGAGGAAGCGGTGACGAGCGGCTTCGATCAATGGATGAAGAGGGGAAGCGAAGAGGGTGCCAAGCTGGAGAGGGGTCCTTGTCACGAGGAATAGAGGGGGCAAGCTGTGGTTTGTGGCGCAGATCGAAGAGCAGAGGGTTTCAAGAGAGGCGAGCGGGGTTCTTAGCGCATGAGGTGAGGGAGCTAGGCGAGAGAGAGCCTCGAGCAGGCGAGCTGAGCGAGTGAGGGTTTTGGTGCAAAGAGGAGAGGCGAGCGAGGACTCGACCTTCAGTTGAGAGAGCGGCGAGCCGAGAGGGGTGGGGGGAAGCAGAAGCAGGCGAGGTAGAGCTTTCGACTGGGAGAGTGGAAGCAGGTGTGTCTTGAGCGGGAGAGGGATCGAATGCCAGGAATCAGGCGTCTGTCGAATTAAATAGCCAAAGTGTCTGTTACGGGACGGGCGGGAGATTAATTAGTTTCCATGCATGGAGGACTTTTATTTGACAAATCATAGCCCCTAATTAAACTTTATTAAAGTGAAATTGGGCTGTTAATTTTTGAAATCTGAAATTTGAAATTTGAAATCATTTACCCATGTTTAGCCCGTGTCCAACCAGAATTGAACCCCAATTTCTTCGGGGCTGAGCCTAAGACTCGTCTCCTTTGATTATATATTCACGTGCATTGTTTTTTTTGTTTTTTGCGCGCGCGCGGAATTATAGCAATATGTGTGTCCTTACTAGCTAAAATCATCATTCAGGACGCGTCGGTGATCCGTTTCTTCATCCTGGGTCTTTCAGACAAGTTTGCCGGTGGTCGGGCCAAAAAAGCCTTAAATTCAATTTTTCTTCGAATTTTGGTCTCGTGACGAATCATTTTGAAAATTGTGTTTAGTGATACAATATATGTAAGCCTTAGGGACGTGAATTATGATGTTTTCGTGCGGTGTATGTAAATGTATATGTGTGAAAGTCGAAATGGGTATTCCTAAGGCCTATATTTCTAAGGTCTCCTGATCCAATGAGAACCCATTTTTTGAGTCTTCTACACGTAGTTCTTAGCCCTTGCAACTAAGAGTTGAGTGCTTGGGACTACTCATGCGAGATCTTCACAAAAACGAGTCAATAAGTGGTTGGAAGTTCTATGTGAGGTGGTCTTTTCTACTAATCCGTTAGGATGACCAAAAAGAAACACCTAAATCTATATCTTAGGTTCTAGGAGGAGGAGACTAAGACCTTATTGAAAATGAGATCAACAAATGGACCCTTAATACGTGTGACGTGCTGAACAAGCACACCACGCGTATTGGTATTGACCGAAGTGACCAACACGTCCAAAAGAATTGTCTAAGTATGTCATACTCAGAATAAATCGAATCATGGTCAAAATTAATTGAGTTGGGACCTTCCACTAAGAAATTTTCAACCCAAGGACAAGAGTGTATTGAAAATTTTTAAATGTTTTTTCTATGGATGAAAGAATTTGCCACATGGTTGTGTTGTTTGATTGTTTTGTTTACGTCATTTGATTTGATTGTTTCACTTTGATTTTGTTTATCAGTGATGTGAATTTGATTGAATGAGATCAGTTTGAGAAGGAAATTATGAAGCCACCAACAGGGGATTTTTGCCAAAAATTTATAAGACGGCTACCAACAAGGGATTTATGCCAAAAACGACCACCAACAGGGGATTTATGCCAAAGACGACCACCAATATGGGATTTATGCCAAAAAGGGACGACCACCAACAAGAGATTTATGCCAAAGGGAAAGCCACCAACAAGTGATTTACGTCAAAGAAGACGACCACCAACAAGAGATTTATGTAAAAAGGGACAGTTACCAGCAAGAGATTTGTGCCAAAGAGGGTCACCAACAAGCAATTTATGTCAGAAAGGGACGACCACCAATAAGAGATTTATGTTAGAGATAACCACAAACACGAGATTTATGCTAGAAGGATAGCCACCAACAAGTGATTTACGCCAAATGAGACGACTACCAACAAAGGATTTATGCCAAATGGAATGTCACAAACATGGAATTTATGTCAAAGACGATCACCAACAAAAGATTTATGTCAAAGAGACAATCAACAACAAGGGATTTACGTCAAAAAGACACGACTAACAACAATGGATTTACGTCAGAATTTGGAAACCACTAACTAGGGATTTAAGTCAGAATTTAGGGACCACAAACAAAGGTTTTACGTCGAAATTTAGAGACCATCAACAAGGGATTTACGTCAGAATTTAAGGATCACCAACAAAGGATTTACATCAGAATTTGAGGACAACAATGACACTAGACTGAGAAGATTCATCCTAGCCTGATCGAAACTTGGATTTGAATTGGTTGATTTCGATTGTTTTGACTTTGGATGTCACTTGATTTGAGTTATTTTGTGAACAAGTACAAAGTCGTATAGAGTTAAATTATTGTTTTGTTAAATGAGCTTGTCATTATTTCATTTTTGAGTTTTGAAATTTGTTTAATTTTATGTTGTTATCCATATTATTTTGCATGTTGTTTAATGCATATCTTTTTATATCGTTCCTTGTTCGTTAGTATTTGCAAAACCGAATCAATAATTCAGTTAAACGATATTAATCAATCGCACAATGTGGCAAAAGTAGACTTTATTGATATTTTGGAATCATGTACATCAAAACATAATTTGAATTTGATATGTTGATGAACATCAAGTGATACATATGAGTAACATCTGTCTGTAGAATGCGGTCCTTGCTTCTAAGTTATCGGTGCCTCCTCTTGTCCTATTTTTTGTGGGCCGCCCGAAACTCTGTAGAGACTAACCCTCCTCCCAAGGCATAATCCAAGACAAAAGTCCCCTCACATATGCTTAGAGGTGTGTTGTCTCACAACTCCAGAGGCTGTAAACCTTCAAGGTCTGGGCTAGGACGATATCCAAACGATGCTTTGCTGTCATCCATCTTTCTGAAATTCATGGATACTCTCCTCCGTAGCACACCTGTAACACAGTGTTTTGCCCGATCGGCTCAATTTCCCCTAAGTACTAGCACTGATCCAATCGAAAGAGGAATCTCTACTGACCCACGGAGTTCACTCGGGCGAACGACCCTCAGCTCTTACCCAAACATGATGCTGCACTTGCTAGGATGGAAACTATGCAGAACAGTCTCAAGAACTTGTGATGGCCTATATGGGGCGGAATACAGTCCGCCTCTTCATAAATATTGATGATGCAACCGTTAGGCCCACAATCCACTAGTAGGATGTGCCAAGAGACCATCCTCATAATCATTCTCTTTATTATCAATGACATTAGATCTACCTAATCGTGTCTTTTGATGCTCGGAGGATTCCCTTCCTTGTCACAAGCATAATTGTAGCAGCAACTGCACTGAATAGTGACCCGTCCCTTTCCCCGCATCTATTTCTAGGGCTCAAAATGTCTTCTTTCTTAAACGACCTGCCCTGCCTAAGTCTCTGAAGTGGAAGACAGTCGATTATGCTCCTTTGCTCATCCTCCAAGAACACATTCGTGTGCAGTTCTAGTCCTTCCATAATTTTGACATATCTTCGACGAATTCTTTCGAAGTGCTCAAAGTTTTGCTTTTAAACCCTTTGAAACTTCTCCAGTTCATCCTCCGAAATTATATGCAGTCACTTCGGTTTAGCAAATCGTGGAATGTAAGGCTCAATCTCCTGCTGATCTTGACTTTGTATTACCGGAACTGTGATGCGATCCTTTTGGGGCTCGGCATGTGCAAATTCTGGTAAAATAAGCTCTATCATTGGCTTGGCCTTTATCCGCTTTATCGGAGGCTGGGGAATAACATCCCCTACTGGCTGGTCGTGCACCTGTTCGGTTTAACAATTCGTGGAATGTAAGGCTCAATCTTTTGCTGATCTTAACTTTGTATTACCAAAATTGTGATGTGATCCTTGTGGGGCTCGGCATGTGCGAATTCTGGTAAAGCAAGCTCTTCCAATGTCTCGGCCTTTATCCGCTTTATCGAAGGCTAGGGAATGACATCCCCTACTGGCTGGTCGTGTACCTGTTCTTTCTTTTGTGCCACCGAGACGCCTGCTGAAACTGCTTCTTATATATCCTTTTCTCAAAGCGACTCTGCATTAGAAGTTTGCGACGCTTCATGTTACGTCGTTGCGTGCGTGAAAGTGGTATCCTCCTGTATGTGTCTGTTGGGGCCTTCTGTAACGGAGCACTGATGAAGTTTCCATTTGTTGCAGGAACCATGGATTGCATCTGTACGATCTTTAATATCGAGCTGTCGGCTCCCCAGATCTCTTCCTTGTCATTCTCGAATTTTCTTTTATGTCACTACAGTTTTTTCCTTACTTCTGAAGCTGAGTGTTATTTTAAAATCTTCTGCCTCTTCTGATTTGATCACCTACAGTAAGCGTCCCTCATGATGGTGCCCCGTGCCACCTTTTTCTCATCAAGTGCGAGTTTGATGTCGTTTCTAAATGAGAAAATCAACCTCCTGCTCGACATTTTCCTGTAAAAGACAGGAGAAACGTTAGCGTGCTAAAATTTAAACTCAACAGGAACAATATTTGTTTATTATTAATTATTGTTTTCAAAGTTATGTTCGTATTTCATTTCAAACATGTAAACTTCAACTAATTTCGTGGAATTTCATATTTCAATACGAAGAGAATGTAATTTTATTCAGAAAAATTCATTTTATCATTTCCATCACATTTTTTTTATTGGACCTAATTAAAGACAATTGTTACATCGACATATTTCAGGACTCGCAACTGGGTCCCTTGAAGCGTCACGATGCGTAGTGTTTTTTTCAAGTATCATCCATTGATTGACAACATTGGTCTTTTACCCTGACAATCATCAGCTGGTAGGATCCTCTAGAGTAAACTTTTTCGACCACGAACGGTTCCTTCCAAGTCTGTTCAAATTTTACTCCTTTCTTGAGGTGTGCAAGAATGTGTTTTCTGAGGTCTAGGACTAAGTCACCGACTTTGAACGTCCTTGGGTGAACCAACTTGCCGTGGGCTTGTGCCATCTTTGCTTGGTATAGCTCGAGGTTTTGTTCTGCTGTAAGTCGCTTCCCTTCGAGACTTTCTAGTTCTTCAAGTCAAGGCTTGACGTTCTCTTCCGTTGTGATCTTGTTGGCTACAGCGAACCTGAGGGAGGGTAATTGCACTTCCAAGGGAAGCACAGCCTTGTAGAGAAGCACAACCTCGAAGGGAAGCGACGGGTCATCAGACAATATAACAGATCAACTTTCGAGTTTAGGTTGACCTTATGAGCTAGCATATAATGTCTAAGCTTTTGGGCAGCAAAAATTAAAGCTAGACAATGCTTCTCAATGAGAAAATACTGTCTCCGTCGGTATTAGGCGACAACTAACATAATAAAGGGCATTTCTCTTGGAAGTGCAATTACTCTTCCTCAGAATCTCCGTAGCAAAAAAGATCACAACAGAAGAGAACGCCAAACTTCGACTTGAATAGCTAGAAAGCCTCGAAAGGAAGTGACTTACAGTATAACTAAAGCTCGAGTTATACCAAACAAAGATGACACAAGCCCACGCCAAGCTGGTCCGCCCAAAGACGTTCAAAGTCGGTGACAGTCCTAATCCTCATAAAACATATTCTTGCACACTGCAAAATAGGAGAAAAATTTGAACCGATTTGGAAGTAACCGTTCGTGGTAAAAAAAATTTACTCCGGAGGATCTTGTCAGCTAATAAATTGCCAGGATGAAAGACCCGTGTTGTCAATCAATGGACGATATTTGAAAAAAAAGTACTATGCATCATGATGTTTCGAGGGACCCAGTTGCGAGTCCTGAGATATGTCGATGTGACAATTGCCTGTAACTGGGTCCAATAAATAAAAAAATGTAATGAATATGATAAAATGAATTCTTCTGAATAAAATTACATTTTTTTGGTGTTGAAATATGAAATTCCACGAAATTAATTGAAATTTATATGCTCGAAATGAAATGCGAACAACTTTGAAAGAAATAATTAATAATAAAAAGTATTGTTCTTATTCAGTTTAAATTTTAGCACGCTGATGTTTCTTCTATCTTTTGCAGGAAAATGTCGAGTAGGAGGTTGATTTTCTTATTTAGAAACGACATCAAACTTGCACTTGATGAGGAAAAGATGGCATAGGGCGCCATCATAGATTTTGACATGGATGTTGAACTTGTGAAGATGGACTATGAGGGGACACTTGCTGCAGATGATCAATTTAGAAGAGGCAAAAAATTTGAAAACAGTACTCAGCTTCAGAAGTAAGAAAAAACTGCAGTGACAAATAAAAGAAAATTCGAGAATGACGAGGAAAAGATTCGGGGAGCCGACACCCCGATAGTAAATGTCGTACAGATGCAATCCATGGTTCTGACAAAAGAGGGAAATCTCATCAGTGCTCTGTTAAAGGAAGCTCCAGCAGAACATTCTAGAGGATACCACTTTCACGCATGTAACGACGTAACATGAAACGTCGCAAGCTCCTGATGCAGGACCTCTTGGAGAAAAGGATAGTCAAAAGACAGCTTCGGCAGGCGTCCCGGTGGTACAAAATAAAGAACATGTACATGACCAACCAATAACGAATGTCATTCCCCATCCTCCAATAAAGTGGATAAAGACCGAGTCAGTGGCAGAGCCTGCTTTACTAGAATTCACACCTGTCGAGCCCCACATAAATCACATCACAGTTCTGATAATACAAAGTCAAGAAGATCAGCAAGAGATTGAGTCTTATATTCCACGATTTGTTAAATCGAGATGACTACATATAATCTCGGAGGATGAACTGAAGAAGTTCAAAGGGAATTTTGAGCACTTTGAAAGAATTTGTGGAAGATATGTCGACATTCTGGAAGGACTAGAGCTGCACATGAATGTGTTCTCGGAGGACGAGCAAAGGAGCATAATTGACCATATCTTCCACCTCAGAGACTTAGGCCAGGCATGCCGTTTAAGAAATAAGACCTATTCAGAACCTCAGAAATGGATGCAGGGTAAGGGACAAATCACTATTTAGTGAGGTTGCTGTTACAACTACGCTTATGACAAGGAAGAGAATTCTCCGGGCATCATAAAACATGAGGAGATAGATCCGATGCCCTTGATAATAAAGAGAATGATTATGAGGATGGTCTCTTGGCACATTTTAACAATATATTGCGTGCCTAACAGCTGCATCAACATTTATGAAGAGGGTAACTGTATTCCACCCCATATAGACCATCACGATTTCTCGAGATTGTTTTGCACAGTTTTCTTCCTCAGCAAGTGCAACATCATGATGGGAAAAGAGTTGCGGGCCGTAGGCCCGGGGGGAGTTCCCGG
>NW_018164591.1:867795-883305 GCF_001263595.1 Phalaenopsis equestris
TCTGCCGATTGGATCAGTGCTAGTACTTAAAGGAAATGAAGTGAATTTGACAAAACACTGTGTTCCAGGAGTCCCACGAAGGAGAGTATCCATCACTTTTAGAAAGATGGATGACAGAAAACACCGTATGGATACAGTCCTGACCCGGACCTTGAAGAATTACAGCCTCTGGAGTTGTGAGACAGCACACCTCTAAGCATATGCGAGGGGACTTTTGTCTCGGAGTATGCCTTGGGAGGAGGGTTAGTCTCTACACAGTTTCGGACGAGAAAAAATAGGACAAGAGGAGGCACCGATAACTTACAAGCAAGGACTGTATTCTACAGACAGATGTTACTCATATGTATCACTTGATGTTCATCAATATTGCACATTCAAATTATGTTTTGATGTACCTGATTCCAAAATATCAGTAAAGTCTACTTTTGCCACATTATGCAATTGATTAATGCTGTTAAGCTGAATCATTGATTCGGTTTTGCAAATAATAGCGAACAAGGAACGATACAAAAAGATATACATTAAACAACATGTAAAATGTTATTGAAAAAACATAAAATTAAACAAATTTCAAAACTAAAAAATGAAATAATGACAAACTCAATGAACGAAACAATAATCTAACTCCATACAACTCTGTACTTGTTGACAAAATGACTCAAATCAAGTGACATCTAAAGTCAAAAAAATTGAAATCAACCAATTCAAATTCAAGTTTCGATCAAGCTAGGTTGAATCTTCTTAGTTTATCGCCATCATCGTCCCCAAATTCTAACGTAAATCCCTTGTTGGTGGTCCCTGAATTCTGGCGTAAATCTCATGTTGGTGGTCTCTAAATTTTAACGTAAAACTCTTGTTAATGTTTCCTAAATTCTAACATAAATCTCTTGTTGGTGGCCTTCAAATTCTGACGTAAATCCCTTATTGATAGTCATGTCTTTTTGACGTAAATCTCTTGTTGGTGGTTGTCCCTTTGACATAAATCTCTTTTTGGAGGTCGTCTTTGGCATAAATGCCTTGTTAGTGCCCGTCCTTTTAGCGTAAATCCCTTGTTAGTGCCCGTCCTTTTAGGGTAAATCCCTTGTTGGTGGTCGTCTCTTTTGGCGTAAATCTCTTTTTGGTGGCTTTTCTTTTGGTATAAATCCTTGTTGGTGGCCGTTTTTAGCATAAAACTCTTCTTGGTGGTTATCCCTTTCTGACATAGATTTCTTATTGGTAGCCGTTTTTGGCATAAATTCCTTGCTGGTTACCGTCTCTTTTTGGCGTAAATCCCTTGTTGGTGGTCGTCTCCTTTGGAGTAAATCCTTTGTTGGTCGTTGTCCCTTTGACATAAATCCCTTATTGGTGACCGTCCCTTTTTAGCGTAAATCCTTTGTTGGTGAGCGTTCCTTTTTGGCGTAAATACATTGTTGGTAGCTGTCCCTTTGGCATAAATCCCTTATTGCTGACTGTCCTTTTATGACATAAATCCCTCATTGGTGATAGTCTTTGGCATAAATCCTCTGGTTGTGTCCGTCTTTGACATAAATCCCTTATTGGTGACTGTTTCCTAACCTGAATCTCTTGTTGGTCTCCGTCTCTTAAATTTTTGGCATAAATACAATGTTGGTTGCTCCGTAATTTTCTTCTCAAACTGATCTCATTTAATTAAATTCACATCACTCATAAACAAAATCAAAGTGAAACAATCAAATTAAATGACGTAAACAAAACAATCAAAGAACACTAACATGTGGTGAATCCTTTCATCCCAATCAGAAACATTTAAAAATTTTCAATACACTCTTGTCCTTGGGTTGGGAATTTCCTAGTGGAAGGTCCCAGCTCAAAGTTAATTTTGATTATAATTCAATTTGTTCTGAGTTTGACATACTTAAACAATTATTTTATGTCGTGTTGGTCGCTTCGGTCAACACTAATACGTAGTGTGCTTGTTCAGCACACCACACATGTTGGAAGTCCATTTGTTGACCTCATTTTCAATGAGGTCTTAGTCTCCTCCTAAAACCTAGGATCTAGCTTTAGGAACTTCTTATTTATCATCCTAGCAGATTAGTAGCGGAGCCCACCTCACATAAATTTCGAACCACTTCTTGACCCTTTTTTGGGAAAACCACGCATGAATAGTCCCAAGCACTCAACTCTTAGTTGCAATAGCTAAAAACTAATATGTAGAGAGCTCAAAAAATGGGTTCTCATAAGATCAGAAGGCCTTAGGAATACCCATTTCAACTTTCAGACATATACATTTACATACACCGCACGAAAACATCACAATTCACGTCACCAAGACTTACATACATCGTACCACTAAAGTCAATTTTCAAAATGATTCGTCACAAGCCCAAAACTAGAAGAAAAGTTAAATTTGACGTATTTATGGCCCGACTGTCGGTGAACTCGTTCGGACGACCCCGGATGAAGAAATAGACCACACCGGTACGTCCGGAACGTCGAATTTAGCTGGGAATGTCACCTATATTGCTATGGTTCCGCTCACCCACAAACGCATGAAAATCGATGCATGTGAAAATTTAATTAAAGGAAGCGAGTCTAGGCTCAGCCTAGGTGTAATTCGGGTTGGACACGGGCTGAACATGGGCTAAATGATTTCAAATTTCAACTTCTGAATTTTAAAATTAGCCGTTCAATTTCACTTTAATAGAGTTTAATTAGGGGCTATGATTTGCCAAATAAAACTCCATACATGGAAACTAATTAATCTCCCGCCCATGTCTCCTAACAGACACTTTGGCTATACAATTCGACGGGCGTCTGATTCCTACCATTTGATCCCTCTCCCGCTCGAGACACACCTGCTTCTACTCTCCCAGTCGAAAGCTCTCCCTCGTCCAGTTCTGCTCCCCCCCTCTCTCGGCTCGCCGCTCTCTCAACCGAAGGCCGAAACCTCGCTTGCCTCTTCTCTCAACATCGAAACCCTCACTCGCTTAGCTCGCCTACTCAAGGCTCTCCCTCACCCTGCTCCCTCACCTCATGCACCAAAAACCCTGCTCCCTCACCTCCTGCACCAAAAACCCTGCTCCCCCTGAAACCCTCTGCTCTCCTCTCTGGCCACAAACCCCTCGCCCCCTGTATTCCCCACGACAAGGACCACCCCTCTCCCGCTCGACACCCTCTCCGCTTCCTCTCTTCCTCGCTCGATCAAAGCCGCTCGTCTCCGCTTCCTCTCTTCCTTACCCGATCGAAACCGCCCGCCTCCTCTTACACACCGAAATCTCTTGCCTGATCCCTACCCTCGTGCGACTAAACAACCGCACACCTTCTCCTCTAAAACCCAAGTCGTGAGCAGTCTTCCTTTCGAAATTCTTGCTGTTCATTTTTTGATGAATCCTTTACGACCTCGTCACACCTGATATTAAGGATCACTAAAATTTGTCTATAACCTACAACAGGATTGTAAAATAGGTATATATAATAGTTCTATTTCACTGTTATAATAACATAAACATAACCACTAGTTGTTGATATCTTCACATATTTTGCGCATAGCATTGTTTTCTTTTCTTTAGTTTATAATCTTTTGAAGTATTTGCAGCTCGGTTCATGAATATAATTGTTACAGTCAATATCAACATGAGGTGTTACATATCCTGATCTTACAAAATCAGGAATGCTAATAGGTTGAATAAGCCGAGTAAGGCATACAAATTTAATGTTGTGCTAATAACTAACTCTGATGTGGTTCTTGTTTTCATTGCCTATTTTTATAAAGTATTATGGTGGGTGCTGATCATATACTAGTATTCCTTACAAAATTTATTGTAATTTCAGTCTCATGTTGAGGATATCCCCTGCAGATTCCATCATAAGTTATCAAAATCTGAAATCTTTTTCGTTTTTATTCTTTTTGTGGAGCTTAATTTGTGACTTTATATATGCATAAAGATATACATAAATGCCACTTAACTTTTATGCAATTACATATCTAACGTCTAAAACATCAATCTTTGCATACATAATATCTTATCAATGCATGAAAATGTGTATTTCACTTTCTTAGAAATTGAAATGATGACATTTCTTGTTGTGGTGAAATAGAAGATTTAGTTATTATTAATATTAAAGATAAGTTTAGGTGTTGGATATGTGCATATACATAAGATTTGTGTGACATATATACATCCCGCCAATGCTTTCGATAAAGGGGAAAGAAAATCTGCAACTTTCATACTTTGATTTGTGGAAATTAGTATTACCAATGCAAATACAAAGACAATGCAGCATTTACATACACATTTCTTAAGTTTTATATACTTGTATATCTGATACTTAAAGCTCGAATTTCATATTAAGATTTGGGGGGTTGTTCTTGCTCAAATTCCTCACTATTTTGGGCACTATATTCGCTATTTTGGAGGGTTTTGGGGGGTTGTTCTTGCTCAAATTCCTCACTATTTTGGGCACTATATTCGCTATTTTGGAGGGTTTTGGGGGGTTGTTCTTGCTCAAATTCCTCACTGTTTTGGAGCCTCTAAAAATATGTTTTGTGAGTTAATTAAGATGTTGTGAATTACTGTTTGAGGTGTGATAAGTGTTGTGTAGTGCTGCAAATTACTATTTGAGGTGTTAACAATACCATATAGTGCTGCGAATTATTGTTTGAGACGTTAAAAATGCTGCGTAATGTTATGAATTATTGTTTGAGGTGTTAAAGATGTTGTGGAGTGTTGTAGGGTGCTGTTTGGAGCTGTAAAATTGCTGTTTTGAGTTGTAGTATGTTTTATAATTGTTGTTTGGAGCTGTAGTATGTTTTATAATTGTTGTTTGAGACATTTAAATGGCTGTTTGAAGTTGTTAAATGTTGTTTGGAGCTGTAGGATGTTTTAGAACTGCTGTTTGGAGCTATAGGATATTTTAGAATTGTTGTTTGGAGTTGCTAAATATTGTTTGGAGCTGTACGATGTTTTATAATTGTTGTTTGGGCTCATTTAGCTGTTGTTTGGGCTTATATGGATCCTATTTGGGGGCTTCTCTTTTTTTAGAGCGGTTTTGGGGGTTTTGTTCACATTCTTGTTCGTTGAGTTTGAGTACTATAAATCACTGTTTTGAGAATGTTTCCGTTGCTGTTTAAGAGGTTTAAAAACTGTTGTTTGGAGCTTTTTAAATGGTTGTTTCCAGCCTTTTAAATGGTTGTTTTGAGCATTTTAAACAATAGTTTGGGGTATGTAAAATAGATGTTTGGGGCACTATAAATAATTATTTTGGTGAAGGTTCATGTAGCCTTTAAGTGCCGATTTAAACACGGTTCAGAGGTGGCGCGGGGGCACCTTTGCCTACAGTTTTGGGTTTTTCTGGATTGTGATCTTCTGAGGATTTAAGCACCATTTTGAGCTGGCCCACTCCCCGTCAATTTTGGGAGTTGGGTCAGTCTCCTCACTTTTTCCCTTCATTTTATTTTGTTTTTTTAGGGCGATGATGAAAGTGCTTATGCGTCCGAAGAAGAGACAATATAATAGTATCTTCTGCCTCGATGACCCTCTAAAAAGGGAGAGCATAATCGATGAAACTATTCACCAACTCTTGGTGCGAAGTTGCCCCCTTGCTTTCAGTTCTGGCCCAATCAAAGTGAGCAGCTTGCAGATCATTTTGTTTTTCTAAACACTTACACAGATACTAAACTTACACAAATACTACACTTCTCCAAAATAAAGTTTACACAGATACTACGAACATATCACTTCACAACAAACACTACTTTTGACTGCTAATAAAATACTGAATGCATGAAAAAATTAAAGAAGCTTTGATAAAATTCCATCAAGGTCCAATTGTTAATCATCTCGATTGTGGTCATGAGCTCATTCCTTCAATAGTTTGGGTTGGTGACATCTATCCAAAGTTGGATTATGAAGCACACGACCCAGCTCTGAGCCCATCATGACTTAAATTTTTACAGGTCATTTTCGAGTTTTCATGTGTCACATGCTCTTTTCTATATGTATGCTCATATTCGATGTGTTTGTAATATCCTTAGCCATACCTGTTTATTTTCACATGTGATGCTAACATTGCAACAGTAGCAGATGCCCAGGTACACAGTTTACAGTTTTCTGCACCACATTTTATTTTATTTTCCTGTAGATTTCATTTGTATATGCTTTACATTACTCACAAACAACATGTATGCTTTACATTACCTGCAAAACAACAAAAATATATTTTCAAAAAATTAATGTACACTTTTAAACCTTTTGAACGCACTTAATCCACCCATTTTGGATTTACGAAAATCTTTTGAATGAGGTAACCCATGATTGCTAATGAGAATTCTTCAGTCTAAACGAGACTAATAACTCATTTTGATTAAGTAAATTTAAAAGAAAATAGTGATGCCGGAATAAAGGAATCGTGAGATCCTAGTCAGTGTCACTCTAATTAAATTAAACCCTCCAAATATGACATTTAAACAACAACAATAAAATCAAACTTTGACACAAAAATTGTGAAACGTAAAACCTTTAACCAAAACCTTCTTAACCTTAAAACTGCTACTTCAACAAGGAGTTTGGAGCTAACACAGTGTGCAGCACGACGAGGACATACAAAAAAACATCTTCGAGATAGCAAATAGGTCTACATCAGTAAACCTCTCCATAGAATTAAACAATAACAACCCATAGGACTTCGAGATATCTCGCCCAACGTGACGTAAATTCTCACACACTTTTTAGGCTCCTGTGAAACTATTTTGTGCAGCGTAAATCCTAACTCACCATAGGTTCGGAGATTGTTGTCCAGTACGGCGTAAACCCTCGTATCTCTACGGGTTATTTGCATAATCATATATTATGCAAATGTAAGTCTCAAATAAGAAAATTGACAGGATTGAACACTCAAATAATATCATTTTCAAAACGCAGTCACACAGTAGGATAGTTTGGGAAGTCAGTGGGCGACCTCCTCAGGATCTGTGACAACCTCTACCGTTTCCTTTCTTCGACTCCTGAAAATAAATGTTCCTACTTGAGCCACTCCCACTTGCTTTTCCAATGTCCAATTACGTCTTACCGCGAAAACCTAAATCTTGAATTCTTGAAGACTAGTACCTCTGATCATTATCAAAAGTTTTCTCAAGTGACCCCAGTCATTTGTGATATAATTAAATACAGGGTCTTGCCTCTGTAGGGAACTTGACACTCTGGTAAAATAAATCCTATTGAATCTTTAAATTAGATAGGGGAACTTGTCGGTCACAAAAGATTCGCAGACCAAACAGATGCCACAAATCTTTTAGTTTGTATGATTGGGTCCATCGCCGAGGTATGCACTTATCTTTCGGGAAGGTGTAATATTCGTGGTATCGGACACGATTATATAGACTATTGGACGAATGAGATTCATTTGGTCTCATTTTTCGAAAATTAAAACACACTACTTTCAAAAATCAAAATTATATACCTCTTATATTAAATTAAATTTAAAAATTATTTTCAAATAAAAAAGTTGGCCGACACGATGGAAATGAAGTTGGGTGGTCTAATCTATTTCAGCTGGTCACTCAACAATTTAAAGAGGTGTTGATCAAGAAACAACCATTCTCTCTAATGCGACTATATTAATAAACTTTCTTGCTAAAACTTTTGCATATAACAATATCGAAATTTCAGCAATTTATATGCAGAAGCACTTACCAAGCCTAGGTTAGGCGAACAATGCATGCTCCGATAGTTAACTCACAACAAATGGAGCCTCCTAGATATAGATCTATTATATGATAATAGTATGGTAATTTTAGATGAAAATCAATCTAAACTAAAAATTAGCAAAGATTTTTTTATCTTAGAACAATGTTGAATCATCCTTCCCTTCCATTCACAACACATTATTTAATTGTTTGGCATTGAGAGCTAAGCTTTCCTCTTCATTTACTTCTTCAATGATCATAGTTGGGTACTTTGCAGGGCAGGTTAGTTTGAAGTTAAAGCCAAAATGGGCATGAATATCATCGTTTGACCAGATGTCTCAAGAAAGGTAGCTATGTGCTAAGTTTTTTAACATGGCCCAACTCTTGTAAAAAATAATTAGACTTGATCTTTTTTTGATTATATGTTTGAATATGAGCCAACTTGCTTTACATTCTTATTTTGATTAGTTACTGCATTTAATTCGAATTGAAAGCTTGCTTCTTTCTCATGTCTAACTTGGTGATAATTGCCAGGCATTTAGTGGGTCAGTCTAGTTTCAAGTTGGGCCAAAATGAGTTGGTTAAATATAATAATTTGTGGATACGATCAATCTCAACGATTTGTTGCTGCTATTATTATTGTTGTTGTTGTTGTTGTTATTGTTGTTGTTGTTTTGCTTTATTAATCAGGTTAGATTAATGCTTCATTAACCACACTTTGTCCAATTTTTGCATTCTCTTATGAAATTTACCCAAACATTGATAAAAAATTGTTGAGACTTTAGCTCAAGCCAACCTGAGCCTATATGCTACTTCCTTCATCCCTTGTTGCTCAAAAACTCTCCTTCTGAATGCCATCCATTTTCTGCTCCATCTATCAATTAAAAGACCTTATGTAACATGAATGTTTTATATTCGACTAAGGGAATTTAATTTCTGTACCCTTAAATAATTCTATCATGCAAGCTTTATTTTGTGATTTTATGATTCATTTGCGGAAGAAATGTTGGAGGGGTGAGTAATATTTTTGTCTTTTTGGTTTAAGCCTGTAATATTCAGCTTAATTTCTTCCGATTGTTATCTTCAGGCCTCGCTAAGTTTAAAAATATATTGCATGAAGCATTGAAGTTTGAATTAAATTATTGTTTTGGAAGAAGTTACCTCCTCACTACTTTATCAAAAAGCTGAAGCTTTGGGTTTAAATTACCCAAAAATTGTATATTTGTCTTCTCTAGTTTCTGTTTATCTTCTTGCGAATTTTTCATTGCTCTGCTCTCATTCATCACACTTCATGCATTATTAGTGATTTGTACCTTTTAATTATGATAATTGCATTTTATTTGCAGGAAAGCAACATAATGATAATGTAGCATCCTCAAAATATGCCTCTGTTCAAAATGAAGTGGCACCTTATCAAATATCTGAATCTGACCCTCAAAATGATGAGAATGAGGACAATCATCCTCAAAATATTGCCGAAGAAGCTTATCCAAATCTCAGTGAAAGGCAGAAGAAATTGTTTGACTTGAGACTTAAAATGGTAAATATGCTTCATCAAAATACCGCACGCTTTAAAAAAATCTCTCTTTGTTTGACTTTTATGGAAACTTTCCTTTTTTGTTTTGCAGAATGAGGCTAGAAAAGCGAACCAAATGGCCATGGTTACTGAAAAAAGAAAATCGGAAGGTGAATTTGAATCAAGGGGCGTGTCCAAAGAAAAATGGCTGGAGGATAGAAAAAAGAAGATTGGAAAGTTACTTGATTCAAATGGTTTGGATTTGAGCAAGGCTTACATGCTTGATACACAGGAGGCAGCTGAAGCAAAGTACAAGAATTGGGAAAAGGATCCTGCTCCATCTGGTTGGGATGGTTAGTATTTTGTTGAGAAACCTTCATTCAAGATTTTTGTGTAGCTGTCTTTAATTCCATTTTTGTCGAGTTAATGCGTGAATTTTCCCTAGATTATGGCTGTTCAACTGTTTAACTTCGTATAAACTTCTTCCCATCCTTTTTGTATTAGGGCTTTCCTTCGATATTTTTATTCCCTTTTGAAAATCATGCCTGTTAGCAGTTACTGTTGGAATTTATAATTCAAGGTGAGCTATCCATGAACTAGTCTGAGGGGACACTTAACATTGTGCTAATTGCTGTTCATGTCTGAACTAATATTCTTTCCAAGGAAAGAAAAGGTTTGATAATGCTGTGAAAGCTTAATTATTCTATTGGTCAGTAATTTCTGATTTTTTTTTTCAGGCAAATTATTTTCATATTTTTTTTCTTATTGCTTTTAGCTGTCTAGCTTTTATTGCTTCAAGTCTGCAAAATTATCTAGTTTTTTACGAGTTAAAAAACTCCCTTTTCTTATATGTAGTCAACTTTATGCTGATAAATTCTTCTATATTCAGTTTTCAATCAGAGAACATTGTACAATGCCTACAAGAAGCGCACAAAGAAAATAGAAATTGACATGGATGCTTACAATAAAGCGAAGGAAGCGGATCCAGAATTCTATCGTGATGCTGCTAGCCTTCAATATGGGAAGGTAATGTAGTAATGTTGTCCCTCATGAGCCGTAGACTAATGGGTTTTTGATGATAATCAATCTATTTGTGGAGAGTACTAATGCAGATGTTTCAGTGAAGCACCAAGCTCAGCTCAGCTCAGTTCAGTCAGCTCAGGGAGTTGGACCAGGAATAATGCGGTAATTAGGTGTGAACAAATTTTGTTTAAACATAATATTAAAACAGTTAACTCACTATACTTCGTATCATAGCATTTTGCATTTATAAATTTTCTAAGTCAAAAGTAAAATACATAGAAAATCAAATAATTATAATTTGGGAAAATTTGAGTATTTTACTTACAACCATCTTAAATTAATTAATTAAATGTCAAATGGAGTTCATTAAATCTTAATTATTAACAATATTATATTTTATTATTTTGTTTCAACTTATTTTGACAGGCAATAGGTCACAATGGAGAAAAAAGATTCATATAGCCGACCCCATCTAGTGGGATAGATGTTTGTTGTTGTTATTGATTCAATTTATTTCAAAAAAATTTGCCATTTGATGATTGTTAAGTTGAAATTATTCTTTTGATAATGTAGGAGGGAGAATAATAATTAGGATAATTTAAAAGACTAATTTAGATAATTTAAAAATTTTAGGTCAAATTCTAAACCAATTTTTATATCATTAATATTGTGATATTATTAAGATTTAATAAACTCCATTTTAGGTTTAATTGAGTAGTTTAAGAATGGTTGTAAATGAAATATTCAAATTTTCCCAAATAATAATTGTTTGATTTTTTTTTATATATTTTAGTTTTGACTTAGAAATTTATGTCATTCAAAATGCTATGATGCGATCATAGAAGTATTGTGAACGACCATTTTAATATTGTGTTCAAGCAAAATTTGTTCGCTCACCTAACTATCAAGCTCCATTCCCGATCCAACTCCATGAGTTGTCTGAACTAAGCCACACTTGGTGCTTCGCCTGAAATATATGAATTAAAATCATTAGTACTATTTCTTACATATTTTGGTTATCATCAAAACTAGACATGAGCATCTGGCGGGTGGCCCAATAGGCTCGTCATATGTCCGCTTAGAATTTGCGGGCTTAGCTGATGAAAAATAAAAATTTGGTCGGCTCGGCCCGGTCTGAGCCCATTTTGGCTTAGTCAAAGCCGGAAGAAGCCAAATTCGACCCGCCCGCATATATTCAACCTGAAAATAAATCTTAATTTATTTATATATGCACTACACAATTCTTATGTATTTACATAACAAACACTGAAAGTTATATATTTATTTATTTTTGATAAAGTCCAAGATTGGTTTTTCACATCACATATTCGCATTGTATTCAAATTAGCCATTATATCCATGTTAAACACTATCATCATGAAATAAAATTACATAAACATATATATATCAAATGAAAATGATATTCATGCAATAGAACATAGCTGGATCTAAAGTTGAGTTGGGTCTTTGAATCACGTGTAGGATCAATATTCTTAGCTCCATTTTTTTCTTGTAGTCTTGTAAAACTAAATCAGGTATGACGAGAGTATCGTTGATTATAATGTTTTGGATTAGGAGTTCACAAGTGATAAAAATTAGACTAATTAATATCTCTTGCCATCTGAAGCTCTCTTTCTGGACCATTTCCTCCTTAAATAAATGAAGAAGGTATAAAAAAAACTCTCTAAATTAAATTGCATCTACCTGTTTTTACATATTATCTTGATTTACGGTCTTTTTATTCTCTATTGTATCACAAAGACTAAAGCGAACGTTTCTATCCTTGGTTTATTGTCTTTTTGAGGCCCGGGGGCCGGCTCGCCTCAGCTGATGGAGTGGGCGAGCTTAGCTATGGTTTTTTAAATAGAAATCGGGCTCAAAGTTTGACCCGAGCTCACTTTGACAGGTCAAACCCGAATAAGCCCGGCCCACTCCAAGCCCGACCCGCCCAACACCCAAGTCTAATCAAAACCCATTAGTTTAGGGCTCACGAGGGGCAACCCTAGGGTCAACCATCTCCTTTTTTTCTTATGACAAATTTATGTTGGTTTTAAGTGGATGGAGATAAAATGACTACTCCTTAGAATATGCAAGTGAAAATATTAAATAAAAATAATTGCAAGTGAAAATTAAGATGATAAATAATTGAAAGCATATGAAAGTAAGTATTGTCTCCTCCTAAATTTGTGATCTCCCCCTATATTTATGCATATCATACTTAACTAACATTTTCCGTTTCTACCCCTTTTGTTATCATCAAAAATAATTTGTAAGTCCAAGTGTATGTTGGAGAACCAAAGGGATTATTTATTAAGGGCAATTATATCTAGTCTACTTCTAAATGAGCAAAACCTTTAAGGACTAAGTGCTTTTGTGAGGGTATCTACTAATTGATTTTCAGTATCAATAAATTGAATATCAACATGGCCTTTAGCTACATGATTATTAATGAAGTGGGGAGAATATTAATATGTTTTATCTTGGAGTGTTGAATAGGATTTTTTTGTAATATAAATTGCACTTGTATTTTCACACATTATTACAATGGTGTCAATTTTTAGACAAAAATCAAAAAGTCGTTGCTGCAGCCATAGGACTTGGGCAACACAACTTCCTGCAACAATATATCCCACTTTTGTAGTGGACAGTGCAACTGAATTTTTTTTTCTGCTAGAGCAGGAGATTAAAGAGTGTCTTATAAATTGACAAGTTCTCGATGTACTTTTCCTATGGACCCTACATCTGACAAAACTATAATATGAATAGCCAACTAGGTCAAAAGATATACCACTTCTAGAGCGCCAATTTCCTAATCTCGGAGTTCCTACAAGGTATCTAAAGATCCTTTTTACTGCAATCAAGTGTGATTCGTCAGGGTCAGATTGAAGTTGTGCACACAAATATACACCAAACATGATATCTACAAATTTTTCTTTTGGATCCTTATCTAGTTGGGTTTTAGGGATCATTGGGATGTTTGCATGTTTATATCCCTATCATATCAAACTTTTTAAGTAATTCCTTTATCAATTTTGTTTGATTCAAAAATATATCATCTTTTGCCGACTCCACTTAGTGGGATAAAGACGTGTTGTTTTTGTTGTAAAAATGTATCATCTTTTCTTTGCTCCATCCTAAATCCTAGGAAGTATGTGAGTTCTGCTCTTAAACTCATTTTAAATTCTTGACTATTACTGGAGGCAAACTCTTCACACAGGTTTTGTTTGTTGATCCAAATAAGATTTAATCTACATATATTTGAACTACCAAAATACTTTTATTGGTTCTCTAAGAATAAGGTAGTGTCTACAAATCATTTTTCAAAAGAATTTTTAAATAAGAGAAAAGGATAATTTTGCAATCATTTTTAATCTCTGATATCAATTGAAAGTGACTATAACACCTAAGAGGGGGTAAAATGGGTGTGTTTTAAAGTTTTTCAATTTGAGGTTCTTTTAAAAATTTTGTTTTCTTTTAGTAGAAGAGTTAGTTGTGTTGATTTATTCTAAAGAAATTTAAGAGCAACAACCACAACAAAAACAAAGCACAAAAAGAGAAACAAAACACATGAGATTTCTACATGGTTTGACCCCCTGCCTACATCCACACCTAGCCACCCTTGGCTAGGATCCTCCAGCAAAATAAAAATTGTGCTCGTTCAGATGAACACATAAACTCTTGTGAAAACACACTTGCTAGTACATTTCTTGAACAAGTACTACAAGCCCAAATTTCTTTCCTCTAACTATCAACTTCTCCTCACACACTAAACTTTGTATTTCTCATGGGCTTTGTAATAAACCCTTATAACTCAACACAAAAGAAAAAGAAAGTTCAAGACATTTGTACTTACAAAATGAATCACCCCTTGATTAGACAACCCCCCACACAAATCAATTCAATCAACAATATTACCAAAATAAATTACTCACAATATTTAGAGAGATGATATACAAAAGATATGTAATGATAATGACAATATTTTAGGAACTTATCACATAAGGCATTTAAAAGTTCAAATTGACCTTGAAATCTTCAACTTAAATTATGATAAGTTTGAACACACAATAACAAGTTAAATCAAATCTAGCATCACGATCATTACTTTTAATAGCAACAACAACAACAAGCCTTTTATCCCACTAAGTGGGGTCGGCTACATGAATCTTTTTTCTCCATTGCGTCCTATTGAGTATCATATTTTTGTTTAATTCCATGTCTATTAGATTATGATCAATTTTTTATACAATATGCCCAAGTCTTTTTAAGTTTACCTTTGTATTTCTTAACATAAGTCGAATCTAAAACATATACCGTTCTAACCAGATCATCAGATGGTTAACGTTTAATGTGACCAAACTATGTAAGATGACTCTCTCTAATTTTGTCCACCACTGGAGCTACACCAACCCTATCATGGATATATTCATTTCACATTTTGTCTCTAGATGTCAAGCCGCTCATCCACCTAAGCATTTTCATCTCATCAACACTTAACTTTGTTTTATGATTCTTTTTAAACGTAAACATTTTGCACCACAGAGCATTTTAGGTCTCACCACCATCTTATAAAATTTTCCTTTAAGTCTAGGCGTTACTTTTTTATCATTATGCTTGATGCATTCCTCCACTTCGACCAACTAACTTGAATTCTACTAATAACATCCCCATCTATATCACCATCACTTTGAACAATAAACCCGAGATATCTAAAACGTTCACACCTTTAATGATTTGATCACCCATAGTTACAATTATACCACTAAAGCTACTACTACTAAAATTACATTCCATGTATTCGGTTTTAGATCTACTCAAATGGACGTCTTTAGATGCCAATATAGACATCCATAATTCAATTTTTTTCCTAAACTCTTTCTCTAGTCTTATCTAGAAGAACGAAAATATTTGGTCAATCATCCTTCTGTTTGAACACAAGTAACAACTCTGATATACATATCTTTAATGATATTATGTGTAGATCCTCCTTATTTTCTTTGTACTTCTCCATCAAACCTCTCAATAAATGTATAGTTTCCATAATTGAAGTGCTTGGCATAAATCCAAACTGATTCTAAAGAGTAGTGGTTTAAAAAAATTTATGATGCAAAGACTCCAAGAAACAAATTGATTGAAATTCAGCTCACAAAAATAATAAAAAGCTAGAGCACAAGTTATGAAAAACTCTCCCTCAGAAGAACTTGAGTAGAAGTAGAATTTAAGGTTTTAATTTTCTTCTTCTCAAGGGAATAACTAGGGTTTCTCCACAAGGCACAAAGGTTTGCAAGAGCAAAGAGCAAGAGAGAATGACTTGAAATAAGAAAAT
>NW_018164592.1:0-1729 GCF_001263595.1 Phalaenopsis equestris
CGCATAACCACATGACCAAATGAACATTTATGATCTAAATTTAGATATAAATATATATAATAAATTAGTATATAACTATGATATATAATTTCCTTATTTCAAGCTAAAATGAGCCGAAACACGATCAAACAAAGTGTTGATCGTGTTTGGCTCTCTTAATTAATGAAATGATTCGAACACGAGCTACTTAATAAGTCGAACACAAGCTATTCATGAACAACAAACTTTTTTGACAGCTCTACTTCTATGAGAAAGGTACATAGTATAATAATAATAAAGCTTGATTTCCTTTATTGAAAATCACATCAATATTCCTCAAATCTCGAGTTGTGGATTTAAACTCATTTAAATATGATTTAATAGCTATACCTTTTTGTATGCAAATTAAATAGGGTTTTTATTTTCGATAAAATTTATCAGAGAGACATTTGGTAATGTATAAAGTTTCTAACATGAACCATAAATATCTTCTGTTATTGTTTCCTTTATGATTTCTATTAATATCTCATCCACTATACAAAGCTAAATTGCCAAGAGAGCTTCATCATCCATCTTCGTTTTGTCTACTTCATTCATGATTTTTGGCAACTTGTCACATCGCATGAGTTTTATAAGTCCTTATTGGATAAGTACACCACACATTTTGATTCTTCAAACACCAAGATTTTTTATCCATCTAGCTTTTCAATCTTGAACTTGATGGGCATCATATTTTTTATAACCTTGCTCAAATGTTATCTGTTATGAAATACAGTGAGCTTTAACCCGAAAATAGGTATCATTAACTACAAAATAATTATAAAAGAGAGATTAAGAATCATGAAAGAGGACATCTAAATTTATGTGATTTGTCTCAAGTAAACCCACATCCACAAATGCACAAAGATTAAGTAATCCATTGAGTTATAAAATAGATACTTATAAGAATTATACTTCATTTGAAATTGGAGATATGAACAAAGTTAACATTCCATTCATGCCTAGCCGAGATAAAAATGTATTCAGCTACTACAAAGATGAGGGCTAGACTTCTTTCTTAAATAAGCCAATGAACTCACTCGCAAGGACACTAAAGTATTCTTTCTTTCTGAATGATACACTTCTTTTTTCTCTATCTTCGTGTTTTATCTCTGTTTAATTTTATGCAGATGCTATACAGATGAGGACTACATGGGTTTATATAGTGAAGTATTCACCTTCTAACATTAGTTACCAACCACTATGAAAAATCTTCGTAGACTTCATCATAGACTCGTATAGTAATCACCATTTAACATTTCACGGTAGCTTCCATTTAGAGCTGTATGTTAACTTCCATTTATGGCCTTCTAATAACCTTCAATCAGGACTTTATAGTAACATCCAATCATGAAAAATTAAGATCAAATTTTATCAAATAGAATTTATAAAAGTAAACTCTACAGTTACCATAAATCTCATACAACATCGGAAGGAAAGGAATTTACTTGAATGCTGGATCAATCTTCTAGCTGGATTGCTTGTGATTTCTTCTTTATTTCTTCTCTCCCCGTAGATGAGACCTCAACTCTTCTATGTAGCGCGATCTCAGAAATGGAGAATCAGCCAAGGTCTTTGCTATTTTCATGTCGGTGACTTATAATTCATGTTCAGGCAAACATGAAAAATTTTAAACAATCAAGGGACATCTATATGCATAACATCAAATTTTTCTTGTCTATACTAATGGATTTTTCTGATTGTTTTTTTT